>NC_047516.1:262832-375332 GCF_902827115.2 Pseudochaenichthys georgianus
CATTAGCCGTCTTTAGCTTAGCGGTGGTGACGTGAAGTCATGTGACCGTGCTGTAGTTCTTTTATAGCCCAACATTAGCCGCCTTTAGCTTAGCGGTGGTGACGTGAAGTCATATGACCATGCTGTAGTTTGTTTATAGCCCAACATTAGCCTCCTTTAGCTTAGCGGTGGTGAGGTGTGGTAAAGTGGTGCCAATATGTGGACATAATCCGAAAAATAAATAGCATTGGTTTATACATTTCAATATAGGCCTGCAATATATATATATATTTATATATATATATATACAATAAAATTGTACATGGATATGGATTCTCATGGATATGCAGATATACGTGGTTCTGGGTTTACATCAGCATTAAACACAATTGGACACTATTGGAAAGGGTGTGTGAATGCAATCAAGGCCCTTTAAAAGTCATTATGTTGTTTTACATATTTTGTTCATCTGCATCATTAAACTGATGAACAAAGCACCTTTATCTAATACGTCAAACATTTAAATAGTGGTAGTTTTATAACATATATTATTCTTAAATGGGGTACTATCAAGGAATATTTGATAATGCTAATAATGTACTACCTATAGTAGTTTAACTTTACTTTAAATTAAGTTTTGAATCCAGGATTTTCTACACTTGATGCTTTCACTGAAGGACTTAGCTGGGAACGTGAAGATATCGTTTAGTGTTTTGTTTTTCTGCATTTGCTGAAACCTTCTGACAGAACCGTCATGGTTTACATCATTAAACAATTCTGAAAATGTTTGACAATCAAACATGACTTCTTCAAAAGAATACATTGTAACTAAGATGTGATGACAAAGGCAATTTCCCCAGATTATGGTCAATATAATTTATCATTTCCTAATAAAAAAAATGTTTAACTCAGAAAATCTGTTAATCAACTACATTTTAATCCAATATCTCTTAACTTGGCTGATTTCATCTTGTCACTTTGATAATGCATTCACTTTCCTGACATTTAAATGGTGCTGTTTATTAATATGCATGATTCTCTGAAAAATATTTCCATGACTGACAAGGGTTATTGATGATGACATCCCTATTTATCTTTCAACACCTTTATGAAAAATATTTTATTTACAACAACAGTGCCCTTTCAGCATGATTCCTGCAGAAGCGTTATCAGTTTATTTAATTTGAACTACACGTCTGCTGTGAAACAAAGTGGCAATCCTCTGCTTTATCTGTTTTATCTGCAGCCCGTAGATGACGGCGTTGAAAGCAGGCAAAGTGGCTTCACATAAAACAGACACCACCTTCCTGTAGTCCGACATCTGAGGGAAGCGGTGCAGGGTGATGATGATGAGGGCGGACGCCAGCATGAAGACGTACACGGCCAGGTGAGTGGCGCAGGTCTGCAGCGCTTTGCTGTTCAGAGCCTTGTTCTTACTGCGCAGACACACCATGGCGATCCTCAGGTAGGTGAGCGTGACGCTACACATGGAGGATCCCAGGATGACCACGGTGTATCCGAGGGCGTAGATGTTGTTGATGAGCACGCTCTCGCAGGAGAGGTTGAACAAGGAGGCGTTGTCGCAGAACGGGTTGGGTATCACCCTCCTGCAGCGAGACAGACGCACGCTGAGGCCGATGAGAATTGTGACGGCAATGACTGTGGTCGCCCACGCCCACACCGAGAGACCCAGCACCATCCTGTGGGTCATGATGGCGGCGTAGCGCAGCGGGTTGCAGATAGCCACGTAGCGGTCAAACGCCATGATCATGAGCACGGTGTGAGAGGTGCCCGCATAGAGGTGAACACAGAAGGCCTGGAAGGCACAGTCGATGTAATGGATGTAGCGCTCTGGTTGAGGAATGAAAATGTCACGGAGAACATGCGGTGTGACAATCGTAGCCCCAAAAATGTCATTAATACTCATGTTGCAGAACAGCAGGTACATGGGCTGGTGCAGGCTGCTGCTCGAACAGATCAGCACCACCAGCGTGACGTTAGACACCAGAGCAAAGATGTAGATGAAGAGGAGGAAGATGAAGGAGGGGATGGTGGACTGGGGGGAGACCTTCAACCCCTCCAGGAGGAGAATGTCCTCATGCAGAGTCAAGTTTTCCATGTCTATGTAAAACTGCATTTGTCCCTGCAAAGTTTCTGATAACAACAAAAAGGTTTTACAAAGCAAACAGGAATGGGCTGAGCGACATGTACTACATTAAATATACTGAATATATATTACCAAATACCTTATATCAACATTACGTATTGTACGGTTAACTATTGCAGCTTTCAGTGTAAAGAATCAGTCATGTGGACACAATGACTTAATAGGTAGAAGCTAGAAAAGAGACATCACGTTAATGAAATGCAGACATTAAACAACAGGACAATACAACACTAAATCTGACATCATATTACAATGTTGATATATGTATACTCTTCTTAGTACACTCGTCTTCATCATAAATATTTCAGTTTCTTCACAATTGTCACAATAGTTCAGTGTTTCTGCAGCTAACCCTAACCCTGGATACCCTGGTCCCATGGATGTCCATTCAGACACACAACAAACAACACAGGTTAAAAGCATGTACAGTTCTGATGAAGATGAATACAAGGCAACATATTGCAAGACGTGTCATTAGTACTGTAATCAAGAGCAATATCTTACCTGGAGTATTGCATATTAATATTAAAGCTTTTCCAAATCTTATTGTTGATGTCTTAAGAGCAGATTGAATCGCCCCCTACATCAAGGACTTTGTACAATGCAAATAAAGGACACACGCTGTTATCAAAGAATAGCTACATATTGCTGAGGTACATTTACACACATACCATCTCCAGCTGCAGTGGGGCGTAAGCATTATCTTGTTGCACCCCCTCCACCTAAGACCCAACTTGTAAAAGCTGCAGCACTTTTATTCAGTGCACTGGAGGCTTTTACCTGGAAGTCAGCTGTCACTTAGTAACAGGTGACTCGCAGCATCACCCATGTGTCCAGAGTGATGGTAATCATACACATAATAATAGACACTAAATCTGTGCATGTTTTTCGGATTTTTTGATGTAAAGTATATAACATAGAAAATGGTATTAACCCAGTCTTTTTATTTATGAAATAATATGTCATAGTTACAGTGCATAGCAATGGGACACGATACCCTGATAAGACATGATATGATATGCTGTGATATGAGGCATTACTTAATTTGTATCTAAAATACATCACATTGATGCATTTCACTTTGAAATTCAAATTAAAAGTTGATTATTTCTGTTTATTTATTTAATATCAGTTGGCAGGATTGAAGAACAACATTGAAGTGAAGCAGTTGCGTTAGGCCTGAGATTCCGGAACAGCCCTTTATATCATAATAAGACCCTGAACCAGATTCTGGTAGTGATTACTCTTTTAAAACATTAAACAAACTTGTGTTTATATTCTCGAAAAAGCAACCTTTTAAAAAGATTTAAAAAATGTAAATATAATTTATGTAATTGATGCTAATTTAACTGCTAACGCGGCGTCAGCTCTGGAAACATACTCCTTGATAGGGATTGGACTCTATTTCTTCTCCAGAGTTACCCAAGGTGTGAGGCGCCAGGCCAACACACTCTCACTCCCTAAGCGTCCAATAGCGACGTTTGGTCAGTGTCCGTGGCGTCCAATTGTGACGCTCCTAGGCTCCTTCAGCGTCATAAAGGGACGCAAATAGCTTTCAACTGATTGCAATGTATTCCCATCTGCGTCGGGATTTGACGCTCATGGAAGCACGGCATTCGTTTATGCCGGCTGCCCTTAAAGGTAATGTGAGTGTCCATTCCCATTGGATAACGAAGAATTGTACACCCGGAAGTAAGTATTCCCCTTACTGTGGATTGATGTCACAGTGATATCTGCACTACTCATCGACTAAAAAACACCAGATTATCCTTGTTAATTACACAACATTGATTGGCTTAAATTGTGTGCAATGCTTTTGTATTTTTCCCCTTCGATTCGGAGAAACAAATATTTGTTCTGAGTAAAGGATGGCAGAAGACACTACACTACCCAGAATCCCCAGCTATCGTTTGGACTACACCATGTGCTCTGTTTGACAAACCCCGTGATAGTCCTCAAGCTCTGTGATTGGAGAGTGTGCTCCGAGGGTTAAGCCGATTCTCGAACAGCACTTGAAATGGGATGGAACCACGGCAGACTGTCCAAAACTGGATTTGAACGGGTCCACCGCGTCCCCCCCCTCCCCCACCCTGTCCCCAGAACTACACATGCTGGCTATTCTGTTTCGCAACATGTTATCTATGGCACGTCTCTACTGGGAGTTGTAGTTTTAAAAGACGTTTTCGTATTTCCCATAATAAGAAGTTGCCAGTATTAAACTGTGTACATCCCTGGAGGTTTAGGGGACAGGAAACACTCACATTTAAAACATATAATTAATAAATGGGTGAAAATTGCTTGTGCCCATTATGGGCAGTATTAATATATATACTGCTCGTTATCCATCACACATCCTCTGTTTTATTTATTTGATATGTTATATACTGCATTGTCTTGTTTATGTTTCTTATGCTGGTGTTGGGTATTGTGTATCTTGTTTTTATGTGTTTGTACGGCGACCTTGAGAGCCTTGAAAGGCGCCTATATAAAATAAATGAATTATTATTATTATTATACCCACATGCCAGCTAAGGTCAGAGGAGCTTTATTTAACAGCTGGTCTTATGTCTGTGTATTTTGCAAATATGGCAGTAGCCATCGATCATCTTAAGATAAGATATACTTTATTGATCCCAAGTTGGAACATTTGCGTTACATCAGCATGTGTAACAGTTAAATATGCAGTGGTGTTTATTTGAAAATCATTTAGTACAATCACACAAATTCTGTGTTTTATATTCAACAATTCTGTGTTCTTTATTTATTGATTGTTCAATACCTGAGAAGGCCGGAGATGAAATATCTGCATACATCATAAGAGTATAATACATTATGTATAATATCAGTTAAAATAAGTGCTTCAACATAGTTAACATTGCTGGAGGTATGCACACATATTGATAGATGTCTTGTAATGCACTGTTGAGGAACCTGCAACCCAAGTTTTTCATTCAGTGCAGAACTACACCACAGTTGTGTAGGCCGATATGATATGTCAATAAACCTTAGAAAATCTTGAAAGGGATGTGCAAAATAGTCATTACATACAGTCTTTAATTAACTATTAGTAGAGAATAACGAGTAATGAATATACTTTATAGGGATCGTATTAATATCTAATAATAAAAATAATTAAATTCAATAACATGCTTTAACCACCAGGTGTCCCTTTATATCAGATGTGCAGCGTTATGGTGTGAATACAGCCTATCTACCAATTGGATCAAATATAAAAGTCCGCTGAATTAGTGTTGATACTGCAAGGAGACGTATTGTGTGAAAATAAATGTAAGATGTTGTTTAATGGCTGATATATTTATGATCCACGTCACGTTTTCAGTTCCTCATGTTTGTCTAGAAGTCTTCTCATCAGGGCTCTATAAATACAGAACTACGGCAGATATGTAATATGTAATGCAGCCGAACCGTGTATTACAATGCCGTTATGTGATGACTTTCAAAGAGAAAAGCAAGCACACTCGGAATAAAGTATTATTATTTTTAAATGTTTTCGGTCTGTTTCCGGTATTTGTTAATGACGATGTGCTGTGAGACTGGAATTGCACAGGGGGAAAATAACGTAGGCTATCTTTAGATGTGGATTTTGTTAAACTAATATGTTTAGGCTGTGGACCAACACTATACATTGACGGGGAAGGGGGTAGCAATAAAGATAACACCATTACACAGTTACACAACATAACAGAAATAATATCGATAGCAGCGTCCCTAGCAACCACCTTGGTAACAATGAAAACGTCACGATTTCCTGAAGTAATCTTCGTAATAACTAGCAAACTAAAGATCATGTACATCCACTGCACACATAATCTGAAATAACAACTCATATTTCTCGCATCAAATGACATCAAAACGCATTTTAATGGCCAAACTAACTTTAAAATAGGCATTTACACCCAGAATAAAACGAAGTTCGGCCATGTTTTCTTTTTCTGCAGGGAGAAATTTGAAGATCATGTGACATAGACGCCAGCGATCGGAATGAATGGTGAAAAAAACGGGGGTTTTCAAACAGAGCACATGGTGTAGTCCAAACGATAGCTGGGGATTCTGGGGAGTGTAGTGTCTTCTGCCATCCTTTACTCAGAAAAAATATTTCTTTCTCCGAATCGAAGGGGAAAAATACAAAAGCATTGCACACAATTTTCAATGTTGTGTAATTAACAAGGATAATCTGGTGTTTTTTAGTCGATGAGTAGTGCAGATATCACTGTAAAATCAATCGACAGTAAGAGGAATACTTACTTCCGGGTGTACAATTCTCCGTTATCCAATGGGAATGGACGCTCACATTGCCTTTAAGGGCAGCCGACATAAACGAATGCCGTGCTTCCATGAGCGTCAAATCCCGACGCAGATGGGAATACATTGCAATCAGTTGAAAGCTATTTGCGTCCCTTTATGACGCTGAAGGAGCCTAGGAGCGTCACAACTGCACGCCACGGACACTGACCAAACGTCGCTATTGGACGCTTAGGGAGTGAGAGTGTGTTGGCCAGGCGGGTGTGAGTATACTCACAAGCCCCCGGTTGGGTGCCGCTTTTTAGGAGTTTCCCCTAGTGGACGAAAGTGGTTGCCTCCCTACGCCTGCGGGTTACGTGGGGTAAAACCGTTGAAAGAGCTTCGCACGACTATGGGGCTCCTAAAGGGGGACTCCTTAGTCCTGCTTGGAGACTCCAACGCACATGTGGGCATTGATGGAGACACTTGGAGGGGCGTGATTGGGAGGAACGGCCCCCCTGATCTGAACTCAAGCACTGCTTTGTTACTGGACTTCTGTGCTAGTCATGGATTGGCCATGACAAACATGTACTAACATAAGGCCGTATGTTTTGGACACTCGAGTGAAGAGGGGGAGCTGTCAACTGATCAGCATCTGGTGATGACTTGGGTCGAGTGCCAGGGGAAGCCTCTATACAAACCTGGTAAGCCCAAACGTGTATTAAGTGAACTAGGAATGGAGGGTGCTTTATGCAGATGATGTGGTTCTGATGGCTTCATCAGTCTGCGACCTCACTGGATCGGTTCCGAGCCGAGTATCTTCGTTACAACGGTGCGATCAAGCTTCTGCAATACCGCTCCGACTGCCCTGATACTTGCGGGTCCATCTCATGCTCCATTGCATCACTTTGAGTCGCTATGAGGATCAGCAACTCCAAATCCTCACATACATGTCTTCTTCTTCTTCTTCTTCACTAATGTCTTCATCTCCTCCTCTTCCTTCTGCTCTGACCCTCCTCCTCTTCCTCCTGCTCTGACCCTCCTGGTCTCTTCATCTCCTCCTCTTCCTCCTGCTCCGACCCTCCTGCTCTCTTCATCTCCTCCTCTTCCTCCTGCTCCGACCCTCCTGCTCTCTTCATCTCCTCCTCTTCCTCCTGCTCCGACCCTCCTGCTCTCTTCATCTCCTCCTCTTCCTCCTGCCCCGACCCTCCTGGCCTCTTCATCTCTCTTTTCCTCTTCCTCTTCGTCCTGATCTCTTCTCAGATATGTCTGTGTGTTGTTGTTGACTCACTCCAGCTACTCTGGCCTGCAAGAGTCAACTTGTGAAAAGCACTGGTACAAATGCTTGTATAACATTACACGTTAGGGCCATGTAGCTGATAAGTAGCATATAATAAATAAAACATCAGAAAGTATTTATCAAACGCTCACAGGCAGCTGTGTTTAGATCCAGTTTGACGGTAAAGGATGTATCCTGGTTCAATGTATCTGGCCTCATTGCTGTGATGTGTAATTTACGTGGATGTATTAGTATTGTTTCCGTGTGGCTAGGGCCTAAGGGTCTTGTTCTCGACTGAGCCTTCTATTTCCATAGCACTCAGTAGCAATGATTTTATGTGCTTTTTTAACGATAAGATTGTTACTCTTAGAAACAAAATTAATGACCTCTTGCCTTTGACCAGAATAGTGTTATCAACAGCTCCCGGAAACGTAAGTTCTAATATTACACTAGATAGTAAACTAGAATGCTTTTCAGCCATAAACCTTGAACAATTACACTCAATGATTCTCTCTTCTAAACCATCAACGTGCATGTTAGACCCAATTCCAGCTAAGCTGTTGAAGGAAGTTTTTCCATTAATTAGCACTTCTTTATTAAATATTATGAATATGTCTTTATTATCAGGCTATGTTCCACAATCATTCAAAGTAGCAGTGATAAAACCGCTTCTTAAAAAGCACAACCTCGATCCAGAGGTTTTAGCCAACTATAGACCTATTTCTAATCTTCCGTTCCTCTCAGAGATTCTTGAGAAAGCGGTCGCAAAACAGTTGTGTGATTACTTAAAAAACAATGATTTATTTGAAGATTTTCAGTCTGGCTTTAGAACACATCATAGTACAGAGACAGCTCTGGTTAAAGTCACAAATGACATTCTAATAGCCTGAGACAAGGGACTTGTCTCTATTCTTGTTTTGCTTGATCTCAGTGCTGCATTTGATACTATCGACCATGATATCCTATTGCAAAGACTAGAGCACTTAGTTGGCATACAGGGAACTGCTTTAGGCTGGTTTAGGTCCCATCTATCTGAACGCTCTCAGTTTGTACGTGTTAACGATGAATCTTCCACGCAAACCAAAGTTAGCCATGGAGTGCCACAGGGCTCAGTGCTCGGACCTATTTTGTTCACATTATATATGCTTCCGTTAGGCAATATTATAAGGAATCATTCTGTAAACTTTCATTGTTATGCGGATGATACTCAACTATATTTATCAATCAAGCCTGATGAAGTTAATCATCTAAATAAAATTCAAGACTGCCTTAAGGACTTAAAAATGTGGATCACCTTAAACTTTTTGATGTTAAACACGACCAAAACTGAAGTTATTGTACTTGGCCAGAAGAATCTATGAAACAAATTATCTAAAGATATACTAACTATGGATGGCATTAATTTGGCCTCCAGTGAGACTGTAAGGAATCTTGGTCTTATATTTGATCAGGATTTATCCTTTAACGCCCACATAAAATCAATTTCAAGGACCGCAAAAATCAGGCATATCTTGCCTCAAAACGATGCAGAGAAACTAGTCCATGCATTTGTTACTTCAAGGCTGGATTATTGTAACTCTTTATTATCAGGAAGTACCAAGAAGTCAGTCAAGTGGCTTCAGCGGATTCAAAATGCTGCGGCTTGTGTACTAACCAGAGTTAAGAAAAGGGACCACATTACTCCTGTTCTGGCTGCCTTACACTGGCTCCCTATAGAACACAGGATATCATTTAAAATTCTTCTTCTCGCCTACAAAGCCCTTAATGGGCAGGCGCCATCTTACCTTAAAGAACTCATTATACCCGACTGTCCTACTAGGGCATTGCGTTCCAATAATGCAGGGTTGTTGGTTGTTCCTAGAGTCTCTACAAGTACAATGGGAGCCAGAGCCTTTTCTTATCAAGCTCCACATTTGTGGAATCAGCTTCCAGTTTGTGTTCGGGCGGCAGACACCCTATCCGTTTTTAAGAGTGCGCTTAAGACCTTCCTTTTTGATAAAGCGTATAGTTAGGGCTGATTAGATTCAGCCCCTAGTTTTGCTGATATAGGCTTAGTTTGTCGGGGGACATCTTACTTCTTCCTTCTCTCTGTCTGTACCTGTGTACTCTCATGTTCCCATTAACCCAGCTTCCCCAAATGTCTTTCTTTTTGGTGTCTATATACGCCGGGATCCGGAGACATGGATGATCCTATGGTCCTGTGTCTTGCATCGCGAGCCCTGGATCTTGAGTCGTGGCTGTGGTCCTGGATCATCGGTCCTGGATGGATATCCTTGTGGATTCATCTTCCTATTATACACACATGCATTTCCAAACATCTGGACTACCTATGTTGAAAATGTATTATCTTTTCAATTTACACACGGCATCTATTGCACGTCTGTCCGTCCTGGGAGAGGGATCCCTCCTCTGCTGCTCTCCCTGAGGTTTCTCCCATGTTTCCTTAAACTGTGGGTTTTCTTCGGAAGTTTTTCCTTGTACGATGTGAGGGTCTAAGAACAGAGGGTGTCGTATTGTCATACTGATATTCTGTACACACTGTGAAGATCACTGAGACAAATGTAACATTTGTGATATTGGGCTATATAAATAAACATTGATTGATTGATTGAAAACAAGATTGTGGATACAAGTGAGCGAAATGCCTTTCTCGACTCTACCCCTAGATGGCCAAACGGAGATAGTTCTTGCAACAATAGTGACTAAGAATGACTTTTCTAGGCCCTGTTACCTCCAACCGTGTTCTCAAGTTTAAAAATGTTTACAAAGTCTCAGTTTCGCACACTGTCAGAAATTCCTTTTCACAACTTAAGAACAAAACAACATATTATCCAAGTAAAAGCATTCTGAGTGTCTGGATATACTGGGTCTGGTTTAGAGCGTGCAGGAAGCACATTATAATATATAACTACCCTGATGTCAGCTTGAGCCCTTGAGGTTACATCACCCACAAAATGACTGCAGAACTTCTCTTTAAAAGTAGAGTCAGAGGTTGTAGTCATCTGTCGGAAGAAGGGTTGCTGTTTGGTGACTACAGGCACGGGGAAATAAATGAAAGGTAATATAATGCTTTTAAGTTTCTCCCGGATTTACATTTTAAATGGTCTGACTTGTATTGAATAGATCTAATAACTATTGTGACTTATCAGTATCCCCCTTTTTTGTGTTTTCTTTCTTCAAGTTGATGGAAAACTACACTTTCAACAGCTTCACCCTCCAGCTGGAGGGGTTAAAAGTCACAGAAACGTCAATGTACCCTGTATTTTTCTTTTTCTTTTTTTCATACCTTATTATTATATTGGTGAATGTTGGCATTGTAATTCTGATTTTCATTGACAAAAACCTTCAGCAGCCCATGTATCTACTTTTCTGTAACCTGCCCTTCAATGATATTCTTGGAAACTCCATCATGGTTCCTCGTTTGCTCATAGATATACTGAGGCCTCCCTCTGAACGCCTTATCAGTTATCCAGAGTGTGTGGTGCAAGCATTTTCCACACACATGTATGCTACCACTGCTCACACAGTGCTCATGATTATGGCTTTTGACAGATATGTGGCTATCTGTTACCCTCTGCGCTATGCTGCTATAATGACAAACAAGATGGTGATCAAGCTGACAGTTTCTGCCTGGGGAGTGGCCTTTGTTACGGTCGGGATTCTGCTCGGTCTGACCATACGACTGAACCGATGCAGAACTATGATCACAAATCCTTTTTGTGACAATGCCTCTCTGTTCAAACTGTCCTGTGAGAGTGTGTTCATTAATAATGTCTATGGCCTCACGTTCACTGTAGTGCTCTTCACAGTTTCAATCGGCTGCATGGTTATCACCTACAGTAAGATCACTGTTGTCTGTCTGATGAATAAAAGCAAGTCTTTGAACAGTAAAGCCCTGAAGACCTGCAGCACTCATCTTTCTGTATATCTAATTATGTTACTGAGTGGAATGCTTATTGTCCTCCTGCATCGCTTCCCTCAGTACTCAGACTACAGAAAACTTTCTGCCATTTTATTCCATATCATCCCCGGCAGCCTGAATCCTGTTATTTATGGGGTTCAGTCGAAAGAGATACGAAAATTCCTGTCACAATTATTTCAGCATAAAAAGGTTTTGCCATCATTTTAATTCCAATACAAATTAACATTAGCAAACTAAATATACATGCATTTATATAAGAAGCAGTGTGCTTGTCTGTGTTTGTAAGCATATACATGGATTGGCCAAACCTAACTTAACGTTACTGTGATAAAATGAATAGTTAATCAAATTGTGTTTAATATTTAGTTTACTTGTAGAAAACAATGAAACTATAACTCTTTTTATTTGAGTAATGCTTTAATTTATGGTCACTTTTGAACATATAATATACTTTATCAATACGAAAGGATGTGTTAACCTCATGGAATTGTATTGTAAACATCTATAACAATATTTGGATGGCTTTTATAAAGATGCAACTTTTAATGGCTATAATATCGTCAATGGTTAATTATATTCGCTAAAACATCAAGACTGATCAAACATTATTGATTGTTAATAAATAGTTTCAGGTCCACCAATGTATGTTATGTTAAATGATGTTTTAGAAATTATTTGGTACTAATACTTAATATTGTATACAAAAATGTGTAATGTGACAGCTGCTCACATTTGTGATAACCTATTATCAGGTATGATAATATACAATTTGTGTTTCATATTACACAAACTAATGATGACAAAACATGAATTATGAATAATATGTAAATGGTATATATTGTCATTCATCAAGATATTATGATTATCGATTCAAGTAATTTACTTCAATTCAACATTTTAAATGATGGTTATTTTAAATGGTCACGCCTGTTATGCTTCTGTAATCTGTTTTTCTATTTGTTTAGAAGCAAAATAAACTTTACAAAATGTGTGCTTTTATTCAATTATTTGTTTGTTGTTTGTAATTGTTACAATGGTGAACTCTGCTGCATTATTTTGTTCTGAATCTCTGTTCATGGTACGTCTTCAGTTATTAAAAATATAATAAATGAATATCAATAATTGTTGTGTCTTATGTTTGTAAAATGAATATCAGATTTAACAGATGGATATCATGGTCATACTTTGCCTCACCAAGAATCGCGATCCTAATAATAAAATTAATAATAATAATAATAACCTTTATTTATAATAGTACTTGAAGTGTAGTCTAAACTTTTCATTACATTACATTACATTGCATTTAGCTGACGCTTTTATCCAAAGCGACTTACAATAAGTACATTCGACCAGGAAGACACAACCTTGAAGAAAACAGAATCATAAAGTACATCAGGTTTCATAGAGCCAAGTATTTCAAGTGCTACTCAACTGGCTATAGATAAGCCAGTCCTTTATTAGTATATAAGTGCTTTGTTAGCAGTTCTTTGTTAGTCATTCTATCGGTCGAGGTGGAGTCGAAAGAGATGAGTTTGCAGTCTGCGCCGGAAGGTGTGTAAGCTATCTGCTGTCCTGATGTGAATGGGAGCTCATTCCACCATTTTGGAGCCAGGATAGCAAACCCACGTGTTTTTGCTGATGGGAACTTGGGTCCCCCTCGCAGCGAGGGTGCCGCGAGTCGTTTGGCTGATGCAGAGCGTAGAGCACGCGCTGGGGTGTATAGTTTAACCATGTCCAAATAAGCATGAGATAAGAGACTTCATCTTCAAAGCCTTTCTGAGCTGAAGGAAGCAGGACTGAGGGCTCCCTTTTCCTGCTACTCAAAGTTCTGGTCATTGTCAAAAAACACTGGTTGTAATAAAGTTACTTAATCCGTAACCAACAGAAGACAAACCATAAATATTTCCCTTTCTACTGAACGTGTATTTTTTACATTTGTTTTGTGTGACGCCATTTCCAAAAATTGGAGTTGGGGTTAGATTGGTTTGTTGAGGCAGGGGCCCTTGTTATTAGTCATCATTGTGATTCCCAGGTCTAACCACCCCCCTTCATATTAGCTTCAAATATAACAATGGTGTTGTAACCACCATAGGGAGCAATAATAACGTACGGTAATACGAATAGTCTTTTTAATACTTACATTAAACTGGAATTCATATCCATCTTTTAAACTTACAATATGCACAGAAGTTTAAAACAAATATCCAAACCTTTACATGACTTTTCAGAGTACAATTTAATTACTATTTCCTTGCATTCTAGCAGCAGGAAAGTGAAAGCTACTACATAGGCACTACATTTGTACAGTTGCAACTTTAGAGGCGGTTTGGAAATCAATAACTAACTTATTATCATAAGAACAGATTGTTACAAACCTGTTGTCCACTTATGTGTGTAATCATTGTTGATATAAAAACAATTCTGAAGGTTCTTTTGGATGGCTATCATATATTCAAAATGAATTGTTATAATACATTTTTAAACAGTTAGTTGCTTATACATCCATAAACATTATTAAGACGGAGTCTTTGGTAAAAGGTTATTATACATATTAAAGCATCCAAAAACTTTTTTTAATTTGAAGGTTAGTACTTTGTAAATGTTTATAAAGTTACAGATTTTATTTCCATCCATCCAATTAGTTTGATAGATATCTACGAACCATTTGGCAAACATTGACAACTACTTGATATAGTATATAAACTTGAAGTAGTGCGCAACAAAAAACCTTTCAAGACATTTAGAGAACATTACAACGATTAATTACTTCTTATATTAGGTTCATAAATATAGTTTCATTAACTTTTCATTTCAATAAATTGAGAGGTGATGTAAATGTTCTGAAATTCAAAGGTCTTGAATCGTTTATCATTTGAGTACTAATTTGACCGATCCAATAATATTCATAAAAAAACTAACAAATATAGGCATATTTCTGCTTATGTATATATATATTCTTTATTCATTTGAATTAACATTACAACAATGGCAACACTCTTTTATACTGAAACATTTGTGAGAGAAATGTTCGTATCTCTTTCGACTGAACCCCATAAATAACAGGATTCAGGCTGCCGGGGATGATATGGAATAAAATGGCAGCAAGTTTTCTGTAGTCTGAGTACTGAGGGAAGCGATGCAGGACGATAATAAGAAACCCACTCAGTATCATAATCAGATATACAGAAAGATGAGTGCTGCAGGTCTTCAGGGCTTTACTGTTCAAAGACTTGCTTTTATTCATCAGACAGACCACAGTGATCTTACTGTAGGTGATAACCATGCAGCCGATTGAAACTGTGAACAGAACTACAGTGAACGTGAGGCCATAGACATTATTAATGAACACACTCTCACAGGACAGTTTGAACAGAGAGGCATTGTCACAAAAAGGATTTGTGATCATAGTCCTGCATCGGTTCAGTCGTATGGTCAGACCGAGCAGAATCCCGACCAAAACCAAGGCTACTCCCCAGGAAGAAACTGTCAGCTTGATCACCATCTTGTTTGTCATTATGGCAGCATAGCGCAGGGGATTACAGATAGCCACATATCTATCAATAGCCATAATTATCAGCACAGTGTGAGAGGTGGTACCAAACATATGTGTGGAAAATGCTTGCACCACACACTCTGTATAACTGATGATGCGTTCAGAGGGAGGCCTCAACATGTCCATAAGCAAACGGGGAACCATGATAGAGTTTCCAAGAATATCATTAAAAGGCAGGTTGCAAAAAAGTAGATACATGGGCTGGTGAAGGTTTTTGTCAATGAAAATCAGAATTACAATGCCAATGTTAAACAACATGATAAACAGGTAAGAAAAAAAGAAAAAGAAAAATAGAGGGTACATTGACCTTTCCGTGACTTTTAACCCCTCCAGCTGGAGGGCGAAGCTGTTGAAAGTGTAGTTTTCCATCAACCTGAAGAATGAAACACAAATGAAGGGCATGCTGACATGTCACAGAAGTAAGAAAAAGATCTTACCAGAAAAATATGTTTCCTAAAATGTAAACCACAATGACATTTAAAATAATTCAATATTACCTTCAATTTCTCTTTCTGTGCCTGAAGTAACCACACAGTCTTCTGACCGACTTCAACCTCTGTCTCAACTTTAAAAAGATGTACTGTCGGCATATCGTGGGTGACGTAATAGTCATCAAGCAGCTCCCGATTGGCTACCTCTCTTATTTAATTGTCCAAGGGTGGCATTGCTTGTTGGAACAGTGTCAATTTGGGATTCACTTAGAATGATGCAGCTTTCTCTTGCACATAATTTGGATTAATGTTTAATGGCACTTTGTTTTCCAAAATGTCTTAAAAGTGCAGTTATATGGCATGTGATTTATTGTAATTTCTTGAGTTAGGGCCCAGGACAAAAGGATGAGATCAATTCAAGGAAAGGCAACACACTTGGCTATTTATGGCCACAGTACGATTTCAGCGTAATGCGCGTTATATCAGTCCTCCTGCACATTCTACCCAGGTGCAACGCCCTGCCTTAACCAGAGTCTTTCCTGAAAGTGAGAATTCTTCTGATCTGATGTTTGAGTTCATCAAAGAAAACAGCTCAACCTATGACCCTTGCACTCCACTGCCCCAAAGACTGGTTGGTCCCTGAGGTAACATGTTTTTTTTAAGAACTCCGTATTTGCTCATTCCAACAACTATCTCCATTTGGCCGTCTACAGGTTATGTCGGTAATGGTAAATGGACTGTACTTATATAGCGCTTTATCCAGTCTCGAAGACCCCTCAAAGCGCTGTACATACTACATGTCATTAACCCATTCATACATAGCAGTGTATGTTACTCTAGGACAGACTTGGGACACATACGGCCCTTTGGTTGACTCTGACCGGCCCGTGTAACGTTAATTGGAAATTAGAAAATAAACATATTTTCTAATTTTACCTCATGCATGGACTAAAGCTGCAATGCTTTTATTTTGAAGTTGTTTTTTATTCACGTACATAATGACGCAATAAGTCAAATCAAGACGTGCGCGTTATTGGATCATTGTCTATGACTTTAGCGCTCAAAAATGTCAGCTCATGCTAAAAAAAGAAAGGTAGATGCCGAATGTAGGGTTTTCAACAAAAATTGGACTGCTAAGTATTTATTTACTGAAGTCGGAGGTAAAGCCGTGTGTTTAGTTTGCGGGGAGCAGATCGCCGTGTTCAAGGACTACAATTTGAGTCGGCATTACGAGACGAAACACGCGGAGAAATACAAAAACTTGACTGATGCTGAAAGGGCGCGCACATCGAACGCTTTGCTAGCTAAGCTGGAAAAGCAGCAAGGCTTTTTTACCAAGCTTCACACATCCAAGGATGCAGCAACCAAGACCAGCTTCGTGATATCCCACAAAATAGCTAAACACAGCAAGCCATTCTCAGAGGGGGAGTTTGTCAAAGAGTGCTTAGTGGACTCAAGTCCCGCTGTCCAGGCGAACCGTGACGAGAAGGATCGAGGACATTGCGGGGAATCTGGAGCTTCAGCTGCAACATGAAGTGGCAAGTTTTGACTTTATCTCCTTGGCTTTGGACGAGAGCTGTGATGTCCGCGACACAGCGCAGTTACTCGTATTTGTCCGTGGGATAACGCCGGACTTCAAGATTACGGAGGAGCTGGCAGCAATGCGGCCGACGACAGGGCCGACGACACGGCGGAGCGATCTGAGATAAATGCGTGCATGGACACGCTGGGACTGAAATGGGACAGACTGGCAGGTGTCACAACAGACGGTTGTCCAAATCTTACAGGTAAAAATGTTGGACTTTTGAAACATATGAAAGATAAAGTGACTGAAATCGACGCAGATCAGAAATTGGTATTTTGCATTGTATTATACACCAACATGTGTTGTGCAAGTCAGTGTTAAAAAATCACCATGTTATTGATGTTGTTACTAAAATAGTAAAGTTCATCAGGGCACGGGCATCGAATCACAGACAGTTTGTTGCACTTTTGGAGGAGCATGAGACTGAGCATCGTGACATCGACACCACACCGCTGTCAGGCGGCTCAGCCCGGGCAAAGTGCTGAAAAGAGTTTGGGACCTGAAAGCAGAGGTTCAAGAGTTTTGTGAGAAGAAAGGCAAAGACTTCCCAGAGCTCTCAGATGAGGACTGGATGGCAGATTTAGCATTTGCTGTTGATGTGACTGCACTGATGAATGAACTGAACACCAAGCTGCAGGCGAGGGCCTCTTTGTTCATGACATGCACAGCCTGGTGAAAGCTTTCATGAGAAAGACGCATTTTCGTTCAAGCCAACTAGAGAGCAACACTCTCACTCACATGCAAACCCTGAAGGAAGGCACACCATCAGCTGATCACCTCCGCAGGTACTCATCCATGTTAGGAGCGTTGCATGGTGAGTTTTCAAGGCGATTTGAAGATCTCCGAACAATCGAGGATGAAATGCAGCTGGTTTCCTCTCCCTCTACCTGCAGTGTGGAAAAAGCACCCAGCGATGGAACTCATCGACCTGCAGTCTGATGCTGGCAGAGCGCTTTAAGTCAGGACCTCTGCTGGATTTCTACTCTTCTCTCGAGGAGGAGAACTTCCCAAACATGAGGAGACATGCTCAGAAGATGTTGGTTATCTTTGGCTCTACCTACACATGTGAACAAACATTTTCAAAGATGAAGTTTATGAAATCCAGGTACAGATCCTCCGTCACTGATGATCATCTGTCAGCTTCGCATCTCCACCTCAGACATTCAGCCTGACTTCGATGCACTCGTTAAAGCCCAGCAGAGACTTCTCTCACTGAACAAGAAAACAGAACTTAAAAACACCAGATGAGGTGGTGAGACTGCATGTAGGCATGTAAAGGCACTAGCAGTGAACTGGGACACTTTCTTTGGAAGCCTTTTTCTCAAAATCACAGTTCAGTGATGTTCAGTGACAGTTCAATATGATGTACCTTGCTGAATGTTTGGAGCACAAAGACAATGTTGTGATGTCTTAAGAATGCTAAGAACCTTTACTCAACTTTCCAACAGTATATGAAACTCAAAATGTGTTTTGTAGTGAATGCGACTGAAAATGTTCACTAATATGAGTCAGAAATTGTGAAACACGTTCAAATTTTGTTTACCATTGTTTTGGGAAATTTGATAAATTACATTTTTTGTAAACCTCACTTTTTCAATGCTCAACTATAACATATACTCTTTCCAGCTTGTCAAAACAATGCTATTTACTGCTTTTTATAAAGAAATACAATTAATATTATGCAGAATTGAGTTCAGCCTTTTGGCCCGGCCCTCCACAATATTTGTTGTTTCTCATGTGGCTCCTGCTGTAGTACCTAACATTCACACACCGCTGGCCATCGGGAGCAACTCAGGGTTAAGTATCTTGCTCAAGGACACATCGACATGTTGACTGAAAGGGCTGGGATCGAACCCACAACCTTCTGGTTGAAAGACGACCACAGTCCCTCGCAGCCACAGTCGCCGCTGTTGGGGACTTACCTCAGTGGCAGCTCGCACAGGGCACTCGCTTGGTTGTACAAAAGTATGGAACAATCTCCTTTGCACACGGTGTATTTATTCAAAGTTAAGTGTATTTCATTTTGCATGAGAAACAAACAACATAACACTTCCCACAAGATTAAAGATGTGACACTAACAATTTATGTTTGTTTTACTTTTACGTTTTGTGATTTAAAATGTTTTGTTCATAAATCATGGCTGATAACAATCACATTCTGATCACATAAACTATCCCATACAAGTGTATTATTACACACATTAAAACGTTTATACTAAATTAAGAATCTATAAATATAACATAGATGGAGAAACAGATTATAGAGCATTAACAAGTATTATCTGTCCGTCTACATTATGTTTATCAATGCATTAGCAATCATTTATTAACAATTTAACGAGGTAATATAAGCTTCAGTTGCAACTTCATAATAGCCATCCAAATCATCTTTATAGGCAGTTCAACGTGATGTGGATGACCATCATTAAGTTACAAATGATGGTGATAATTTGTTGTTAAACAGTTAGTAGTAAAGCAGGGGTGTTAAACTCAAGGCCCGGGGGCCAAGTCCGGCCCGCCACTTCATTTGATGTGGCCCACAAGAGCTTGCAAAGAATATAATACGTTTATTATAAGGTCACGTGCCGCTTTACAGGAGCACGTTGCCCATAAACTACATGTCCCACAATGCATCTCATTTTGTGAGATGCGCACTGAAGAGACTTGCAATTACTGACTAGACTTATGCTTTCAGGCGTAGTTAATTATGAAGTTATTACCCTATCCGATAATAATCCAATGCAGAGGAAATATTGTAAAATAATACATTATTTTATATATTTATTATGTATATTTATATAGTCTTAAAGTTACCACCGGCCCTTTTGAGTGCAACCATAATTATAATGTGGTGAAATTGAGTTTGACACCCCTGTTGTAAAGCATCCGTAAACAATATTCAGACAGAGTCAATACTTTGGGAAATGGGCGAATCTCCACCCAGATTTAAAGTCCCACTCACATCAACTGAACCCCATGGATGTAACCCTCATACACCCAGCACACACCATGAGTTTACAGCACATTCATTGTTTAATAAGTGAGACTTCTATCGACAAATCATTTGGTAAAAATAAACAACTATTTGATAAAGTACATAAACGTTATAGTGATCCCAACAAAAAACCTGTAAAGACATTTAAATCATTAAGATAATAAATAAGGGTAACTTCATTATTAGCTTCATTGCATTATATTGTGGGGTCAAAGACATGTTGCTATTTGAAAGGCCAGGAATCTATTCACTACGTTGTACTTATTTGACCTTGCATTTAACATGCAGACAACAAACACATACAAGCATCTTCCATCTCATATGTATATACTTCGTTATTTGTATCAACATTACAATGACGGTAAAACCTTTTTACGCTGAAACATATGTGATACGAATGTTCGTATCTCTTTCGACTGAACCCCATAAATAACAGGATTCAGGCTGCCGGGGATGATATGGAATAAAATGGCAGCAAGTTTTCTGTAGTCTGAGTACTGAGGGAAGCGATGCAGGAGGATAACAAGCATTCCACTCAGTAACATGATTAGATATACAAAGAGATGAGTGCTGCAGGTCTTCAGGGCTTTACTGTTCAAAGACTTGCTTTTGTTCATCAGACAGACCACAGTGATCTTACTGTAGGTGATAACCATGCTGCCGATTGAAACTGTGAACAGAACTACAGTGAACGTGAGGCCATAGACATTATTAATGAACACACTCTCACAGGACAGTTTGAACAGAGCAGCATTGTCACAGTAAGGATTTGTGATCATAGTCCTGCATCGGTTCAGTCGTATGGTCAGACTGAGCAGAATCCCGACCAAAACCAAGGCTACTCCCCAGGCAGAAACGGTCAGCTTGATCACCATCTTGTTTGTCATGATGGCAGCATAGCGCAGAGGATTACAGATAGCCACATATCTGTCAACAGCCATTATAATGAGTACAGTGTGAGCGGTGGCACCAAACATGTGTGTGGTGAAAGCTTGCACCACACACTCTGGATAACTGATAAGGCGTTCAGAGGGAGGCCGCAGGGTATCTGAAAGCAAACGAGGAACCAAGATAGAGTTTCCAAGAATATCATTCAGAGGCAGGTTGCAGAAAAGGAGATACATGGGCTGGTGAAGGTTCTTATCAATTAAAACTAGGATTATAATACCAACATTAGCTAACATAATAAAAAGGTATGAACAAAACAAAAACAAAAATACAGGGTAAAGGGACATTTTCGTGACCTTTAAGCCCTCCAGTTGGATGTAAAAGCTGTTGTAAGTGTAGTTTTCCATCAACCTGAATCAAAAAACACAAATGGGAGGATGCTGATTAGTCCCAAAAGTCATTTTAACACAAGGTATGCATTTCTGCAAATGTAAACCGAGGATACATTGGAAATATTTCAGTGATTTGATCATCAAAAGCAGGTCAGTAATACCTTAAATGTCTCTCTCCGTGCCTGCTGTAGACTGCTTCTCACCAGCCAGTCTTCTGACAGAAAGGTGTCTCCATTTTAAGAGATGTACAGTACTGTCCTCCTGGGTGACATAACGTCAACTCATCAAACTGGTAGCGATAGCAGCCCCTGCCTAACTAATGGATTTGACAGGGCTTGTTGTTGAGTTATTATTAGAGTATTATAATAGAGTACCTGGCATTTTTCTGCCTTGATTTGATTAATTTCATTGTTAAAAATGGTTTCATTGATATTAATGGGCACCCTTCGAGGTCAGTGCCCAATCTTAACGGTACGAGGTCAATGACTCACCTTTACAATTCAAGGTCAGTGTCCAACCTCAACCCTATGAAGCCATACAACACGATGTCACTGTAACTCCAATGGACATGGTGTATATCACCGGTCCATGCCTCAACAGCTCTACGCCAAATCCGAGATCTCACCATATGCAGTTTCCATGGCAACGCATCCATCGCCAAAAAACACGATGTTGTCGTAAGTCATAGGAAAATTGGCCAAATGGCACCAGGCTTCAGAGGATGGTTAACACTCCGGCCCTAAACATTGTTGCCATGACAACACATTACTCTCCATGAAACACGATAGCGCTGTAACTCCTATGAAAATTGTCAAAAGGTGCTCAAACTTCACATCTGTGCTAACAGTCCAGCCGTGAAGACATCTACGTTTCAGTTTTGAGATTTCACAAATGCCGTTGCCATGGAAACGCAATGCTCGCCATGAAACACGGTTTCTTATAACTTCAGTGTAAATGCTTAAAACGTCCGGAAACGTCTCATGTTATATAATGATGCAGCCCTCAAGACATTTAAGAGTATTATGGGGTGTAATCGTATGACATGCGGACAACAGCGGACCTGCGCGGATCATCGAAGACCCATTCATCGCTGCTCGCAGCTTTCATTTAACTTAATTCTGTCCGTTTCCATTATTCCGTTTTTTTTTCATCCAACTTCAGAAAGTTGCTTTTGTCTCCTGTTTTATTGGAGTAATAGGTAAGTCAGAGGATTGTAGTGTCAGTTCATGATGATTTTCGGCCACTGGTTATGAAATTGCTAAGGTCATCATACAATATAGAGAGAGAAACTTGGTCTGAATTAAAGGTTAATAAAATATGTAAATATGCCAAAGATGTAAATATGCCATATGTCAAATGATTGCTGCCTTAGTTGCGTCCGGGCCCCCTTGGCCTCCCTGCTCAGTGATGTGATGTAGACATGACCTTACTGTTTTACCACGTTTGTTTGCTGTTGTTACAGTGATGTGTTAATTAGCACCATAATCAGCAGGAACTCTGCAGGGAAACTTCAGCTAACCCCACCCTCCCACCACACCAGCTGCAGTCGATCAACAAGCTCTCTGTTGAGGAACATGTCTCTACGCTCAGACTCAACAACTAACATGAAACCACCAGGCGACTCATAACCCCATTGGGTTTGAGGCATTCAAACAACAGCAACTTTCGAAAGATTATGCAATCAAGAGATTTCTTACAACTTTGTGCAATCTTAAATTAAATGATTCCAGAGTGACACAATAGTTTAAATTATATTTCTCCTACTCGTAACATTTCGTTTATTTTGAATAGTTCTCCAACCCGGCATTTGGAAATGTTTAGGGAAAAAGGTTGTACAAACTGTGACTCAAATTAGGAATGTGTTTGTACAGAAAAAGGAAAATCAGATTTGAATTCAACTTGTATGTAAAACGTTCGTGTTTTTGTACCATATTGAATACCTTTATTGGGCATTTGTCCTTTCATTGGATCCAGAACCACGTGGCCCCCAAACACTTCCTGGGTAATTGCAAGTTAGTTTATGTTGGTTTGTTTGTTTCTTCTTCTTCTTTCGTATAACGTTAGATGTCCAACTCGGTGTCGTGTAGCCATGCCCGCATCTCTGGTCCTAGGTCGAAGAGGCTGGCTTCCGAGGGTGGTCTGTATAAGGGGCAGATGGTGATTATATGGACAGCGGTCTGCTCAGGGTCACCGCACTCGCATGCCGCACTGTCCGCCAAGCCCCACGTTTGTTTGTTTGTACGAGCATGGTTGCGGTAGAGGTCTGCACTCTTGTAGTCGTTCTTCTAGTTTTAGCTAGTTTTGAGTTCATATTTGTGCCAGTTTTGCACCTCGGAGTGACCGCCATGAAGTGCAATCATCTTGGACAATGAGCTTAAATAATCACGAAAGGGTTGACTACTCTTATATCTAATATAGAAAAAGTCTCAATAATTTGAGTTCACAACAGAGAAGCTTGACCTTTGACAAGTTCTCTGAAAGATGAATTCACTGAATGAGCCGACTGGCAATTATATAGCATTTTTTACGTTGTCTATTGATTTGTTTTAACAATGACACGTTCTTCGAAAAGCTAAAATGTATAAACAGTTGATATTATTTCAGCTGTAGTAAAGTGTTCTAAATGTTTTCATTGCTGTATCTGACAGTGTAATGCTAGGTCCCCCCCGGCCTGTGCATGTGTTTGTTGCACACATAATGCGCTGTAATGATTGTCCTGGAGGCCTCAGAGCTCCCTGGTGTCTCAGTGACCGGCAAGTTAATAGAAATAAAAGCTGCAGTGAGGCGTTCAGGGGCCGACGGACAGGGATCCACTCGGTCTCTGGAGAAACTGAAGCCTTCAGACCGGCCTTCTGTACTTACCCAAGATGTCTTGCACTAGTTATAGTATTTGGGGTAGTGGTATACATGTTACACACATTACTTATTGGTATTTCTTTCAGAAAACACTGATCTGTATAACTTAAATGACTAATATCAAAAAAGGCCGACCAATATTCATCAATGGATATATATAAATATAACTTTGGTGTTTATCTTCTTTATATCATATCTAGGGTAAATAAAGGTAATGAAATGAAAGGAAACCAGGCTGTAAAACGGTATCAAACAAACTGCTTTTGGGTATCTACTAATTGTTATGCTGATATTATGTAAATTATGAATGTGAAATAAAAATTATTCTGGAAGAAACTACAAACTGAAAAACTGCATTTCCAGAAGTTTGTATTGCTAACATATTAGTTGATGGTTTGGTCAACTATTAGATTGTTTGGAAGGAAATTAGCTTCATGATCCAATGAATTGAAATTATTTTATATTTTTCAACTACTTTGTTCTGACCAGATACCTGCAGAACTAATGCCATCGACATGGTTCATTGACATTATACCTGCAAACTATTAGCATTTTAGCATTGGTGTTTTCGCACAACCCACTAACTTTATGAAACTGACCTGTTGTGAGCCTCTTTTTCCAGTTTCATTGGAAATGTCTTGAGTTTACGATGTAGGATAACATCTTGGTAGACGATAGTGGAAATCAACAGTTGCAGGTTTGAGTCCCGGGGGCTTTCATTACCCTCTGAGCGCTGATAGACATCTATTACTGGGCCTCTCTCGTTGCTCCCACAGGTCTAATTACCATCAGAAACTGTGTTCGTATGGAAGCAGCTCACAGCGGACCTCATTAATGGTTGTTTAAGGAACATTACACATCACCGTTGCCACAGCAGACAGTATGTTGTAGACCACTAGGGGGCAGTGTCCTCCCCTGAGCTCCCAACATGCAACAGTTTCAGCAAACTTTTAGTTAGTAACCACAAACAAACACGGTGAGATCATTTGACATCTCTAATGATGTGTCCGTCAACATGTCACGACTAACTTTCATTGCTATTTCTTCAGTTGCTCGTTAACAACAACTTTTGGCCAAAAGTTTCAGCAGCCAGCGATGAAAACCCAGTTCAGAGGCTAATTGTTCTCATAAAATGTGTAACGTTTTGAATACACCTTCTCATTGAGGCCCTTAATCAACCCCCCCCCCACCCCTTGCATGTTTCCTTGACCTGTCTGTTTTCGATGTTTTGCTGATTTAACCTGTAGAGTATTTCTTTGTGCATTGTAGGGTGTCCATGGGTGTCTTGAAAGGCGCCTCCAAATAAAATATATTGGCACGAATGTCATTAACGTTTTCACTTTACTTATTACCCAAATGGTCGCCATCGCTAATTGATAGTATAAGGAAATCTTGCTAAAACACATATGAGCTATTGGAGTCTAAAATAATGTAAAATATCTAATGTATCGTTAAGGGTTACAGGTGCCACAAACCAAAGACACAAAAGAAGGGGGATTTTAAATCAAGCAAATATAAAAGAACATCTTGATTTACAGAAGAATACATATTTGAATGGAATGCCCAAGAGCCTTACTGAATTTTTATGGTTTCTTTAACACAAATTAAACATTTGCTTCATAAATTGGTGATACAAAGAGATATCCAAAATACCATCTGTAAAAACCTTTGACTCTAATATGTCAATAACATGAAACAAGAATATTAACCTGGCTGTATCCAATGTTCACATTTCTGTGATGGAAATGGAGGCAAATTAGCAAATATGTTATGCTTCATTCAAACATCACATGTCACAAAACTTCTAATATTAAAAATGCATTGTGTTAATGTCAGTAATGAAGTGGGGAAGTGTTATGGTCACATCTGTTAATTATAGTTGTAATGCTATTCACCTGCCATTAGGAAACAATAGGAGAAAAGTTATTGATCTTTGAGTTTGTAAAGTCTTATAAAACAACCGGAAGAGGTGCCGAGTCGTCTCACTCAGCAGATTAAAAGAGGTCAATGACTTCATGATGCAGATCTGAGGGGGTTCTGGTCTTTGCTCAGCAGTTTTCAGACGTCTCTGTGGCTTCATGTATAAACCTCCAGTGTGATTTTTGTTTGGAAACTAAAACAGGAAATTGTGGAAAGTGTGTTTAACAGCAGAAACACCATCACTGAGGTTTTATTTCCTTTAAACTCCCACTTAGTCCTCTGGTTCTATTTCGTCCCTACTGACCGCCAGAGGCGGTGCTTTAGCACTGGATATGTCCATCGCGCGCATGCGCAGCTCGAGTACCAATAACAACAAAGTCACCTGTGACCCACGTGACACCGGCTATATCAGCCGGTATTGTCAGAGGATCTGTTCCCTTTCATCTTCTCGCTGCGCGAGGGTACCGTGGCTACGTTTTTGTAGCCTATAGCGTTCAGGTTTGAACGTTTGATCTGAGGGATTTCTCTGCAAACAGCTGGCCGCGTGCAACTTCGCGACTGACAGTCGGAGCTACGGGTCGTTAAACGCGTCCTCCAGGAGCTGTGGCCGGCTGTGCAGAGCCTCGACAGACAGGTTTGTGTCAGCTTGTTGCTGGTGATGGCTGTGTCCCCGCACCCGCTCCCAGCCAAGTTGTCCTGATTACCGTCTTATTGTTTGTGGCTTAGACTTTCTGGTGACGACAGTGTTCCCGCTTCCTCTCCCATAAAGTTGCCCTTATGCTCTTTTGAAAGTTCTGCTTGTGGTGTTGTGCCCTAGCTATCATTAGCATTTGAGTCCCAGCTTTGGCTGCGTCCCTCATTCAATTTAGTATGGAAGCCCAGAGGGTCATACTTTAAACCCGTTTTTCGTTTAGATGCAGAAAGTAAGGTAAGTACTTTCTATTTCTTAGAAGCTATTATCTGGTCTTAACATTTGTGTTCTGACTTGGTCGCTTGATTGTTAGCAGCAGCCGCTTGGCTAACACCTTGCTGTTGAGCTTAACTATTAACTCAGGGCAGTGCTCCCGCTCCCTGTAGCATAGGGTTTGATTGCAGTAGCGCTAGATCGTTGTATTACTGCTCCTAGTAGTAGACTCCTAGCACTAGGATGATATGCAGAGAACATCTTCACGGCGGGTGCTGTGTGCTCGGCGGGTGCGGTTACTACTGTAACCAGGCACGGTTCTATGCGGGCTGTTCTCTTTCTTAGAAGCTAATTATCTGGTCTTAACATTGTGTTCTGACTTGGTTGCTTGATTGTTAGCAGCAGCCGCTTGGCTAACACCTTGCATGTACGGTTAAGCTTCATTATTTAACTCAACCGGTGAGGGCAGTGCTCTCGCTGCCGCTCCCGGTAAACGCATGGTATGGTTGCAGTAGCGCTATATCGTTGTATTTACTGCTCCTAGTACTAGACTCCTAGCACTAGGACGATATGCAGAGAACAATCTTCACTGTGTGTGCCGTGTGCTCTGCATGTATGGCCATTAAGGAGGATTTCATCCTCCCAATATTATATTGTCTAGTGGGCAGCCGTTGGCTGACACTTTTAGGCACCGGCCACAGTTACTATTGTAACTAAGGTTCTAAGACGTAAGTACTGGCCATAATTACTACTGTAACTACGGTTCCAAGCTGTGTAAGTACTGGCCATAGTTAATAATGTAACTACAGGGTTAAGCCGTAAGTACTGGCCATAGTTACTACTGTAACTACGGTTCCAAGCCGTGCACGTACTGGCCATAGGCAATACCGTAACTACGGCTCTATGCTGTGTAAGTACTGGCCATAGTTACTACTGTAACTACCGTCTAAACCATGTAAGTACTGGCCATAGTTACTACTGTAACTACGGTCCAAGCCGTGCAAGTACTGGCCAGAGTTACTACTGTAACTACGGCTCTATGCTGTGTAAGTACTGGCCATAGTTACTACTGTAACTACGGTTCCAAGCCGTGCAAGTACTGGCCAGAGTTATGACTGTAACTACGGTTCTAAGCCGTGTAAGTACTGGCCATAGTTACTACTGTAACTACGGTTAGATGCCGTGTGAGCCCTGGCCATGGTTACTGCTGTAACTACGGCTCTATGCTATTCTCTTCTTTAGAAGCTAGTTATCTGGTCTTAAACATGTGTGTTATTTGACTCGATCTCGCTTGATCGTTAGTAGCAGCCGCTCGGCTAACGTCTTGCGTATACTGTTAAGCTTCTTTATTTTACCCAGCTAGGTGAAGGCAGTGCTCTCGCTCCCGCTCCCTCTACCTGTAATGCGGATGTAGCTACATCCCTTTTTCTGTTCGGCGAGTAGTAGCACCGCTCTACTCTTTCCGTTCAGCAGGTAGCTGGTGAAGGCTGTGTTCCCGCACCCGCTCCCGGTTACGCTGCATCTGGCGTTCGACTCTAACTTAAACAGTGAAGGCAGTTCTCGCCCCCACTCCTGGTAGACGCCAAACGGCCTCGTTTTTCCGTTAAGCAGGTAGCCGGTGAAGGCTGTGTTCCCGCACCCGCTCCCGGTTACACTGCATCTGGCATTCGTCTCTAACTCAACCAGTGAAGGCAGTTCTTGCCCCCGCTCCTGGTAGACGCCAAACTGCCTTGTTTTTCCGTTAAGCAGGTAGCTGGTGAAGGCTGTGTTCCCGCACCCGCTCCCGGTTACGCTACATCTGGCATTCGTCTCTAACTCGACCAGTGAAGGCAGTGTTCTCGCCCCCGCTCCTGGTAGACGCGGAACTGCCTTGTTTCTCCGTTAAGCAGGTAGCCGGTGAAGGCTGTGTTCCCGCACCCGCTCCCGGTTACGCTGAATCTGGCATTCGTCTTTAATTTAACCAGTGAAGGCAGTGTTCTCGCCCCCGCTCCTGGTAGACGCTAAACTGCCTTGTTTATTCCGTTAAGCAGGTAGCTGGTGAAGGCTGTGTTCCCGCACCCGCTCCCGGTTACGCTGCATCTGGCACTCGCCTCTAGCTCAGCCAGTGAAGGCAGTGTTCTCGCCCCCGCTCTTGGTAAACTGCCTTATTTACTAATCCAGCTAGGTGAAGGCAGTGATCTCGCTCCCGCTCCCTCTGCCGGTAACGTGGGTGTAATTACATCCCTATTTCTGTTGGGCGAGTAGCGGCGCGGCTCTACTCTTTCTGTTAAGCAGGTAGCTGGTGAAGGCTGTGTTCCAGCACCCGCTCCCGGTTACGCTGCATCTGGCATTCGTCTCTAACTCAACCAGTGAAGGTAGTGTTCTCGCCCCCGCTCCTGGTAGACGCGGAACTGCCCTATTTTTACGTTAAGCAAGTAGCGGGTGAAGGCTGTGTTCCCGCACCCGCTCCCGGTTATGCTGCATCTGGCATTCGTCTCTAACTCAGCCGGCAGTGTTCTCGCCCCCGCTCCTGGTAGACGCTGAACTGCCGTGTTTATTAATTATTTATTATTAATTTATTATTGCCGTTCCCGGCGACTTGAGGGAGCGATGGCTATGTGTGCTCCCCCCAATAGAAGGACTAGAAACAGGCTGTCCTCTAAAGTGGATCGGCTAGCTGCCGATAGGGGCATGATGAAGTCGCCTCTTCAGCCTGGGCCCGGTGTAGGGGCTGCTAGCGGGCCGCCTGTCCCCCCACCCCCCTCCTTTGGTTGGCGCCCCTCCTTCGGCTGACGCACCTCCTTCGGTTGACGGAGAGTCCTCCGTAGCGTACCAGTCGAGCCAGGGGAGCTGTTTAGATCAGCTGCCCTGGAGGCACTGGAGCGTGCCGCCCAAGCTAGGCAGACCAGGCAGCAGCACTGGGGTCCTCGCAGACCTGTGCCCACTCCCAGCAGGCCCAGGGGCCGCTCTAGCAGCCGCACTCAGCCGCCGGATTACAGGGGTGATCTGCAGAGGGCTTAGCGGCCCACTCAACCGCCTCCCAATGACTTTCGTGCCCCATGTCACCCGCCTTCCAAGCGGCCTCGTGCCCCAGAGCCTTACCGGAACCCCCCAAGAGGCTCCAGGGTCCGGGGGGCTGGGCTCTGAAATCCCGGGGGTGGTCGGCGGCTGCTTTCCCAGCAGCAGCTCAGTTTCTGGGCAGTCTGTACTTCCGTCCCTTGGGTGGTTTTCACCTTAACCCAGGGGTACGGACCGCAGCTCCGGCCCCTAGCCTTCGGCTGGGTCTAATTGACAGTCGTCAGCGATCCGGCAGGGGCCCTACCTCTGGGCCAAGAGTTGTCCGTCCTTTTGTCCAAGGACGCAATCAACCCAGTAAGACCCTCTGCTTAGCCAGGGGGTTCTACTCGGCATACTTTCTCGTGAGCAAGAAAGTCGGCGGATTTTGCCCGATCTTGGACCTCAGAGGAATCAACAGATTCCTGAAGGTGCTGCCATTCTATATGCTGACTACTGCATACGCACAGGTGGAGTGGTTCCCAACCGAGGGATGCCTACTTCCACGTGGGCCGGGCAAGAGGGTGCCTTATCAAACCTTTATTTATCCAGATTGGTCCCATTGAGATCATAGATCTCTTTTTCAAGGGAGACCTGCAGCATATAGATTCCACATGAAACATAAAACAATAAAGGACATTATACATCATATTTACAGGATACATAGTTATAGAAATTTACAAGTGCCCATTGTATCAGCAAGCATTTCATTTAGCCTAGCTTTAAAAACATGCAGAGGAATGAGATTGCTCAGTTTCAATTCTTGCTGAAGATTGTTCCAAGCAAGTGGAGCTGCGCACATAAAAGCTGTCTTACCTCAGACAGTCCTTGCTCTTGGCACATCTAACAAGACTACATCCTGCGATCTCAGACAATAGCTGCTTGCAACTCTCTGTGTGATCAGAGAGCAGATATAATACGGGAGTTTACCCAACAAAGCTTTATAGATAAACGTGTACCAGTGACTGAGCCTCCGTACAGAGAGTGATGGTAAACCTGCCTTGGTATACAGTGTACAGTGATGTGTAAGCGCTTTACAATTTGTGACAAATCTCAGAGCACTGTGATATATATTCAGTTCCTCCGGCCCTTGGGCAGACTGGCAGCTGCCTCGGCCGCTGGGCCCTTAGGCCCGCTGTCGTTGCGCCCCATGCAGATGTGGCTGAACAGCCTTCACTTGGACGCCAAGTGGCACAGGCACAGTGAAGTCAGGGTGTCGCAGCATTGCTCCACTCTCCGTCACGCTGGAGGGGCAGGGCCTATCTCTGGTAGGCGTGCCCATGGGCGCCATCCCATCCCGCCAGGAGACCATCACCATAGGTGCATGTCTCTCAGGGTGGGGTGCAGTGCGGCAGGGCAGGACCGTTCAGGGTCAGTGGTCTGCCCAGCAGGGTGCGCGCCGGGTCAACGTGCTAGAGCTTCGGGCCGTGCAGCTTGCACTCACGCACTTTCTACCCCAACTGGGGGGCAAGCATGTGCGTGTTCCTTGGGGACAGCATGTACATTGTTGCTTAGACAACAGTCCCTTCTAGATAGTGGACGTTCTCACTCCACTCTGAATTTATGTGGCTGCGATTCTGCCCGACATGTTCGGGTCGACGGCACCACGGCGGGGTGCCACAGGTCGGTGTCCCTCTTTATGAGAGGGGCTTTACGGCAGCGTCCCCCTTGCACCCCGAGGGCTCCGGCTTGGGACCTGCCCTTGCTGCCGGATGCCCTATCATCTCCTCCCTTCGAGCCCCTGGCCCAGGTGGGGCTTAGGTGGCTGCCCACGAAGGCAGCATTTCTGCTTGCCATAGCCTCAGGGAAGTGAGTCGGGGAGTTGCATGTCCTCTCCATAAACAATACATGCCCGAGGTGAGACTCTCAGGCGTTGCCCTTTGGGCAAATGTGGCATTCCCGCCAGGGGTCCTTCCACAAACTCACTTCAATCAGCCTGCCCAGCTGGCACGCTTTGACATTCAGGAGTACGGCACATCGAAGTGGCCGTGCCCGGGGGGTGCCCAAAGGGCGTATATCAAGGCTACTGCCTGCATACGGCAGGAGGAGCAACTCTTGAGTTTGCCCTGGCGGCACTAAAGGAGGTTGGGCCCTCTAACCAGTGGCTGCCCCACTGGGTTGTCGATACCATCTCACAGGCTTACGGGGCCAGTGGCCGCCCCCTGCCATCAGGCTGAGATGCCACTCTACAAGAGCCGCGTTCACACTGCGGTACTTTTCCCACAAAGGTTAATGCGAACTTAGTTGAACTAAGTACAGATCGCGTTCACACCAGAAAAAGTCCCTGGGGGAGGATTAGGCAAATGAAGCCGCTGACGTCACTTCTTCTTCTTCTGCTTTGGGTTTACTGGCAGGCTGCAAACCACTTCACGGCGTATACTGCCGCCCAAAGTCCCCGGCCGGAAGTCCCCGGAGTTGGGGAAGGCTTCAGTAGAAGCTGCTGGGAGTCCCAGCAGCTTCTACTGAAGCCTTCCGAGTAAATCTCCAGAATGCCGACACCTCCTCATCTCCACCGCTCCCATGTTTTATTTTGTGTTGCCATAAGTTAGTCTCTCTGCGTTTCTGCGCTGGGCTAATGCTAATGCTAATAATGCTAATGCGAGGATAATAAAATGGCGGCTTCACAAAACTTTTTGGGAGTTTTACGGGGCGTGGTTTGCAATCCGCCAGCCAATCAGATATATAGCTCTTTTCTCAAAAAAGAGCCGTTCGAAAGTCCCTGCTCTCTAGCAGGGACTTTCGAGGGGGTAAAAAGGTTCGCATGAACTACTTTTAGTACCGGCTCTTTTTGGTGTGAACGCGATCATGAACTAAGTTCGCATGAACCTTTGTGGGGAAAGTACCGCAGTGTGAACGCGGCTAAGGAGCATCTCAACATATTGGGCTGCCCTGAGAGGGGTGCCCCTGGAGACCATCTGCGCCGCGGCGTCGTGGGCATCTTCTGGCACATTCTCCAGTTGTCATCAGGTCAATGTCGCCACTCCCCATTCTTTGGGCGTGGTCCTTTTGCCAAGCTCCACTGCTTCCAGTGGTGAGCAAGGGCTTGGATTCTTCATGACATTGTTGGTATAGGTCATCCAGTGCTAAAGCACCGCCTCTGGCGGTCAGTAGGGACGAAATAGAACGATAGTTACGGCTGTAACTACGGTTCTATGAGTCCCGGATGACCGCCAGAGTTCCCTGTCACTCAGAATTCTTGTGTGCTCGCGAGAAGATTCGGGGAACAGATCCTCTGACAATACCGGCTGATATAGCCGGTGTCACGTGGGTCACAGGTGACTTTGTTGTTATTGGTACTCGAGCTGCGCATGCGCGCGATGGACATATCCAGTGCTAAAGCACCGCCTCTGGCGGTCATCCGGGACTCATAGAACCGTAGTTACAGCCGTAACTATCGTTAGTGATAGATAGATATATATATAGATAGATAGATAGATAGATAGATAGATAGATAGATAGATAGATAGATAGATAGATAGATAGATAGATAGATGGATAGATGGATACTTTATTAATCACAATTTGGGAAATTCCTTTGTTACACGACCAGTGTGTTCAACATTAAAATACAAATACTTAAAAGTAGAAAGTGGAATCGAGTTAACAATTCAAAATTAAAAAAGTATATCAAATATAAACAATATAAATTAAAATTTTCTTTAAAAAAGTCAAAAATACTGCACATCTCCTGTATGTCCTTCAACGGTTGTATCTCTAATATCCAGCAGGGGCGACTCCTCTGGCAAAAATATATCAGATTGTATTGAAGTCTATGAGAAAACGAGGTAACACTTTGGGGTTTATCATTAAAAAAGTGTTGATTTAAAGTTGATCAAACTTCAATTATTAGTTATGTTTCTGTTAGCATATGCGATGCCCCTGTGGGTTGATCTTGAGAGGGTGTGGCTGTGCTGCATCCAGCCGCCTTGATTGCAGTAACTCAGGGCACCTGGGCATAGGCGGAGTTTGACATTTGCGCTTGGGGGGGGCAAACCTTTTTTACTGACGTCAGTACACAGTTCCAACTATTGCGTGGGGTGCTACGGATACGGTAGCAATAAAGCCAGCGCTCACCGCACTGAGTATGACTTTTCCACATACGAACGCAACTCGTCCCGTCATGCACGCCTCATGCCCGCCGTACACACACACTCATATGGAAGGGGCGGTCTCTCCCCCCAACAACTGTGCATTACAACTGTAAAACGTAAACTGTGCACATCTTATACTTATTTGATAACTACTATATCCCTTGGTTACTTGAACACGCTACAATATTATTAACCAGTGTCCTACCTTAGTGCAGAAGTAGACGCATGTGTTCACGTTCCGCATATATATCCACGATCCCCTCAGGTGACAGCTGTGCAGTTATGTCGTCCTCAATGTGAAGAACAGCAAGTAAGGAAAATCTTGTTCCTCTCATCGTTGACCACAGCCAGTTCCGAATTCTCCTCATTGCAGAAAAACTTCTCTCTGAGGCGGCAGATCCGATAGGCCGAGGCAGTGCCAACTGGAGCATCTTTTGTAAATGTGGATGAATCAATAAAACACAAAAAATGCTCCTTGATTTCAAGCTGCTCTGCATATCTTAAACACACTGGTAATTGTTCCGTTTTGCAAGACCTGGCCTCATCTGCAATTATAGAAGAAAATCCAGTATCCTGCACTTTCTCTACAAATTCTGCACAAACTAAGTTAGCGCATATGGCAATGACTTCGTTCTGGAAATCTGGGCTAGTCACATTGAAATAGTTGGACTGCATGTTTTTAAAAGCAGAATCATACTTGGAGAAGAAGCCACAAACCTCAAGAAAATACCCACGCGACTCTGACTCGCTTCCCTCCCGATGCCCACGAAAAGGCAATCCGAGTTTGGACAACAACCTCACAATATCAACCATTTTGCACAAATAAGATCTGTTCCTCTCAACAGAATCTTCGTGGCTTCGGGAAAGTTTAGCTGCAATAGATCCAGAAGACGCAGTCACTTTATAGTTATCCCATGTAACCATGCAGGTCAGATGGGCCTGGGAGTGTGCATGTTTCTCCAGTTTGCTGCTTTTTTTCCAGTCACTCAGGCCCTTTCTAAAGGAATCCTCCACACCGCTGTCAGTCTGGAAGTTGCGGCATGAAAAACAGAAGACGGCATCCAGGGATAGTTCTTGTAATAGTACGTGGAAAATTATCGTTTTGTTTTCCCAATCATTTTTGAGGGGAATTCGGATAAAGTAGGCTGCTTGGGACAGCTGTGTTTTTCCCCAAGATCATCATGACCCATTGACGGCCCCGGCACCGGTGGTCTCCCTGCTGTGGGGTTAATGACGTTAGCTGGTCCTGCTAATCCAGAGCTCTCCGCTGTGGGGCTAACGTTATCTGGTTTAGCTAATCCAGAGCTGCTTGTTGGTGTGTCTGCCACTTCACATTCTGACGGCTGCTGGTTGGTAAGGTTAGGCTCAGTCGGTGGCTCTTCTGTTGTTGAAGCTTTTACAAGACGAAATTGGACGTTTTAAAAATCGCTGAATATCCATTACTGCTAATTCTTGTAATACAATAGCTGAATCACTTGTATACAAAAAAAAAGCGAGGTAACTTGTGTCCTTAACGTCACACACACACACACACACACACACACACACACACGTCACACACACACAAACGTCACAACATGCGACTGCTCAAAAATGAAATTATTTCAAACAAAACATGATATTATTCAGATTTGTATTGTAACAATCATTTTATTACATCTATTAAAATATTGATATTCAAAATATTTGTATTGGAACAGTTTTAGACTTAGTAATGTAGTAACATATTTCAGCCACCATTTCAGTTGCTTCACTTTGTGCACCTCAACACCCTCACACATACATGTCCATGCAATCATCACCCTGCATTTACACTACTGATACCACTGACACCTCGTACTTTACTTACTTTGCACTTAATTAATTTGGTTGATTTGAATTGTTTGTGTACATAAACATCTTTTGATAACCGTTGACCTCTTTTTTGTGGCCTTTTGAGCCAGGTCATAACAGCATATATGAAATGATAATTTATGGTGTTTAGTAGAATAATAGTTTATTTAAATTTGTAAGAATTATATATAATAAAATATGAATTTCTTACTGCACCAGAGAGACATTTTCTGTTTCCATTTGTGTCCCTATAGTCTTTACACTGGCTTCCTGTGTGTCAAAGAATAGATTTCTAAATACTGCTGCTGGTTTATAAAGCTTTGAATGGTTTAGGCCCAAAATACATTTCTGACCTCCTGCTAAATTATGAACCATCCAGATCTCTCAGGTCTTCAGGGACTGGTCAGCTTTCTGTCCCCAGAGTCAGAACTCTCAGGTCTTCAGGGACTGGTCAGCTTTCTGTCCCCAGAGTCAGAACTCTCAGGTCTTCAGGTCTGTTCTCTGTCCCCAGAACCAGAACTCTCAGGTCTTCAGGTCTGCTCTCTGTCCCCAGAACCAGAACTAAACCTGGAGAAGTTCAATTATGATGCTCCAAACATCTGGAACTAACTCCCAGAAACCTGCAGGTCCGCTGCAACTCTGACTACTTTTAAATCCAGGCTGAAGACTTTTATTTTTGTCGCTACTTTTAATTGAACTATTCACATCTTAAACTGCACTGTAACTTTTATTCATGTATTTTGTCTTTTAATGTTTGTTTTGTTATCTTTGCTTTTTAATGACTGATTTTAAATGCCATTTTCTTAATGTCTTTCATTTTTCTAAAGCACTTTGAATTGTCTTGTGTTGAAAGGTGCTGTATAAATGAACTTGCCTTGCCTATAGGGCTGCATTCTCTCATATCACCAGCAGGGGGCGACTATAATTCACTGATAGTAGAATGAGTTGTAAAGTGATGTGTACATTTGGCTCCACCTGCTGCTCACACTAGCTCCTCCCCCTCCTCCTCCTCCTCCCTGTGTGAGGAGCAGTGGAGGAGTGTCGGACCTGAGAGGAGAAGCAGCTCACAGTGAGTTTTCATTTACAAACTTTACACACTTTAAAATCAATGCAAACTTTAAAATAAAAACTTCAAACTTGTATTTAAATCCTGACAGTGGTGTAGTTCTGATCAGTGTTAGAGAGTAACTAAGTACTCAGATACTGCAGTAGTGAAGTACCTTTACCATTTCCTGCTACTTCATACTTTTACTCTACATTCACAGGAAAATGCTTTAATCTAAAACATGTTGTGACTCACAGGGGGATAAATAAACAAAGTTCCATCTTATCCTATCTTAAGGTACAAAAAACACTAAACATAATACAAAAATAATATATATATAGTATTATAATAAGTTATTATAAAACTGTATTGATCCCTTGGTTAAACAGCAGTATATAGTTAGAAAAAATACTCTTTTTTTACTTGACGCAAAATATGAATGCATTTGTTTGTAATTATTATATTAGTTATCTTTCATTTATACTATTTATTATTCATACAGTATGTATTTGTGTATTATTATTATTTAGTTTTGTCCTGCTTTTGAATGCATTCGTTTGACTTGACAGAGTATTTCTGTATCACTAACTATATCTGAATACTAATTGTACCTCGGATTCTGCAGTAGAAAGTACTTTATAAAGTTTGAAGGCGACTTTTTGATGTCTTATTTTAGGTGTGAAAATCAAAACTCATCACGCTTCAGCTTTTTTTCTTGCATCTTCAATGTCTTTGCAAACTCATTAAAACGTCTCCACCTCACCTCAGTGATTCATTGTGAACCACTTGGAGTTAAATGTAATCGACACGCTCTGGTTTGGAAACCAGCTTCACCAAATAATGACGAGGCAGCGGAGTCATCCTCCATCACACAGACTCTCAGCCGAATACTGAAATACTTCTGGAGACCGACAAGAAGGAAAGCATCAAAGTTTCCATCTGTAAAATAATGCTGACAGCGAAAAACTGAAATACTTATAATCAAAATAAATTCTCATATATTTACTATTTTTAAACCTAGGGAATATTTGCGTTTTTGTACCACTTACATTTTAGAGAAGTGTTTTCCTTTATTTTAAACGTAGAGAATTTTTTTCTTTTGTATTTACTACCTTATTCTTATCGGATATTTAAGTTTTTCTCTTGTAAATTCACACTTTAAATATCAGAGAATATAGATAGAATGGGATGGAACCCTCTTCAGCACACAGCACACACAGTGAAATGTGGCCTCTGCATTTAACCCATCCTTGTACCAGGAGTCTAGTACTAGCAGCAGTGGGCAGCTTGTGTACAGCGCCCGGGGAGAAGTGTGGGGGGGGAGGGGGAGATGTCCTGTGCCTTGCTCAAGGGCACCACGGCAGGGCAGGAGGTGAACTGGGACCTCTCCAAGTAGCAGTCCACACTCCATACGTAGGTCTGTTCGGCAACCCTACGGCTCACAGTCCCCTACTGACTGAGCCACTGCCGGACCATATCCACCTGTTTCCCTTAACAGAAAAACAAAGAGCATTTCTTAGAGTCTGAGATTGTTTTGTTTTTATTTGACCGTTACGAGATAAAAACTACCACCCAGTGTCTTTGCTTCTGTTGACATTCCTCTGCTGATTAGAGATCTGTGTCTTCCTGATCGTCTGAGGTTGATATCCGTCTTTTCTTATTTTCATTCCCTTTCCGTGTCGCTGTTATTTCTGTCATAAAATGTACAAAATATAACTCTCAGCAAGAGAGTAGCCTCAGCCAATCAGATAACAGATTCTAAAAGTAGGATCATTTTCTCATAGACTTCTATACAATCTGAGGTAATAAAGAAAGAAGTAGGAACATTTTCTCATAGACCTCTATACAATCTGAGGTAATAAAGAAAGAAGTAGGAACATTTTCTCATCGACTTCTCTACAATCTGAGGTAAGAAAGAAAGAAGTAGGAACATTTTCTCATAGACTTCTCTACAATCTGAGGTAAGAAAGAAAGAAGTAGGAACATTTTATCATAGACTTCTCTACAATCTGAGGTAAGAAAGAAAGAAGTAGGAACATTTTCTCATAGACCTCTATACAATCTGAGGTAAGAAAGAAAGAAGTAGGAACATTTTCTCATAGACTTCTCTACAATCTGAGGTAAGAAAGAAAGAAGTAGGAACATTTTCTCATAGACTTCTCTACAATCTGAGGTAAGAAAGAAAGAAGTAGGAACATTTTATCATAGACTTCTCTACAATCTGAGGTAAGAAAGAAAGAAGTAGGAACATTTTCTCATAGACCTCTATACAATCTGAGGTAAGAAAGAAAGAAGTAGGAACATTTTATCATAGACTTCTCTACAATCTGAGGTAATAAAGAGAGAAGTAGGAACATTTTCTCATAGACTTCTATACAATCTGAGGTAAGAAAGAAAGAAGTAGGAACATTTTATCATAGACTTCTCTACAATCTGAGGTAATAAAGAGAGAAGTAGGAACATTTTCTCATAGACTTCTATACAATCTGAGGTAATAAAGAGAGAAGTAGAAACATTTTCTCATAGACTTCTCTACAATCTGAGGGAATAAAGAGAGAAGTAGGAACATTTTCTCATAGACTTCTCTACAATCTGAGGGAATAAAGAGAGAAGTAGGAACATTTTCTCATAGACTTCTCTACAATCTGAGGGAATAAAGAGAGAAGTAGGAACATTTTCTCATAGACTTCTCTACAATCTGAGGTAATAAAGAGAGATAGAAGTAGGAACCTTTTCTCATAGACTTCTCTACAATCTGAGGTAATAAAAAAAGCAGTAGGAACCTTTTCTCATAGACTTCTCTACAATCTGAGGTAATAAAGAGAGAGAGAAGTAGGAACCTTTTCTCATAGACTTCTCTACAATCTGAGGGAATAAAGAAAGAAGTAGGAACATTTTCTCATAGACTTCTCTACAATCTGAGGGAATAAAGAGAGAAGTAGGAACATTTTCTCATAGACTTCTCTACAATCTGAGGGAATAAAGAGAGAAGTAGGAACATTTTCTCATAGACTTCTCTACAATCTGAGGTAATAAAGAGAGATAGAAGTAGGAACCTTTTCTCATAGACTTCTCTACAATCTGAGGTAATAAAAAAAGCAGTAGGAACCTTTTCTCATAGACTTCTCTACAATCTGAGGTAATAAAGAGAGAGAGAAGTAGGAACCTTTTCTCATAGACTTCTCTACAATCTGAGGGAATAAAGAAAGAAGTAGGAACATTTTCTCATAGACCTCTATACAATCAGTGTTGGTTTAAAAACAAAATGTTGTTATCTTTGTCTGATTCTCCCAGCCAGCTACTAATTATTTGCAGCAAAAGTGCCCTAACTTGCAATGTAAATAAGAATTATAGATGAACTTTAAAACAAATTATTCACCCCTTAATTCAGATCCGCGACAAAATACAATGGGCTTTCCGAGGTCTAACCATTCAGTTTTCTGTAAATTGGACCATTATGTTCCACTCTGGTTTGCAACCATTGGGATATCAAGGCGCTCCATCAGAAGACTCTTTTAACCAATGGGACGCAAAAGTATTCAATTGGTTGAATGACAAAAAAAACAACTCCCTACTGTACATAGCGACTTTACTCTTTATCCAGCAGCCAATTTGTAAAAGAAACTTCAGAGATCGCCAAATAGTCTGAAAACCCTGAAGGGCCATCCATCACTTGTTCGAGCTGTGTCCTATCGTGGTTGCTTCTTTTTTCAAACCCTCATTAAACGTCTCCCGCTCTTTCTACATGCAGTGATTTAGTTGGCTTGTATCCAAAGCTCAGTCTGCAGCTTCCATTATCTGCCTATCAATCTCTCTTTGTGCAGACATGCAGCACATGCACATAAAAGTGTGTTATCAGACACTGGACTTTGAAGCTTTACCTCTGTCGAACTGTGGTTGTATTTTACAGGTTTTTGCTTCAGTCTGTGTGATATAAATTAAAACATGGGAGCCAACGACCTCAAAATGAACCCTGACCCCGCGGAGTTTCGCCCCCCCGCCCGACGCCGGAGTCTCTTCTACAGCGTCAAGGTTTGTCTACTTTACATCTACGTTTGATGACAAAAAAATGCACATGTCGTTGGGTTTAAGTGTTGAATATTGCTTTCAGTCCATTCGGAACATATTTTGAAAAGCAACATAAAGAAATCCTCCATGAAGTAGGTAAAACATAGAAGGTTTCATAGAAGACAAAACAATACCAATAAAACTAATAAAACAGACATGTTTGGGAAACAAATCAATCAGTGGTTTTTGGACCTATCCATGTTTTTATGTAACCTGACTTTGAAAATACGCACAATAACCTCTTGTTTGCCCTGTCACAACATCTGCAAACCTTTGTTGGGTGCCAAGAAATATTTGTATTATTCATATGCCATTCCATGATATCAGGCTGCCCAATAATGAAGACCCCGCGGACACAGATGCTTTTCTTGGAGACATATGAGTTAATATCTTTGTCTACGTGTAAATTAATCTGCAGGAGTAGGTGTTCAAGGTTGTGTTGTTTTCGGCAGCGATTTCCTTCTTGTCTGAGGTGAAACTTCCCTTCCTGAAGGTCATCCTGGTATTGTTCAGATGTAAACATTTCCTCTCGACTTGTCACGAAACTCTGATGAACTCTTCGTGTTGTAAATCACTCAAAACCTGGACTCATTTTAAATCAGGAGTTTGAGCCAAACCAACGGCCATGTTTCAGTGTTTTCCTTTTTATTCTCCTTCTTCTTCTTCTTCTCTGCAGTTCTTCGTGTTTTGCCACAGTTTGCTGCAGTTGGCTCAGTTGTTGGTGTCGGGCTACATGAAGAGCTCCATCTCCACCATCGAGAGACGCTACGGCTTCAACAGCCAGAAGTCGGGACTCCTGGCTTCTTTCAACGAGGTCAGTGACGGACAAACAGGGGCCCCAACATGACAGAGGGCCCCATTGGCCTTCAATGCAAACATGTCGCGATAAGATAAACCAAACAGGAAGAGACTAAAATAACCACAGAGACTTAAACCATGACAAAGACAGAGAGAAACCACAAGAGACACAAAACAACAGATATTAGAACGTAAAACTACCACAAAAAAAGACACAAAATACTAAAAGGAGATGCAAAACAACCCAAACATCAACACATCTGAAACAAGATGCAAAACCACAAAGAGACTGAAGTGACCAGAAAGAGACGCGGATGGAAATTAGCTGCTAGCTCAAATCGGGCATATATCACCTCATCTCTTCTTGAGATGAATGTATTTTATGCATGGTCCTTGTTCAATAAAGACATCATTTATAAAGTATGATATACACAATAAGCCACAACAACTACAACAAGATGCAAAAAGCTCATGTATGATTATTTAGGTACATTCGGCTAATAAACAAATACCAAGAGACTCAAACTGACTGCAAACACAAAGAGACATAAAGCAACCACTAAATGTCTCTCGTTGTCTCATTACACCTGAATGGGAGTTCTGCAGTTTCTATTTGTTTACAACACAGCTGCTGGTCTTTCCAGATAATCGCACTGAGTAATTATAATGTGTTGTGAAGAAAAAATGACATTCCTGATCAACTGTCGGGCCAAAGGCAAGCACAGAGAGGTCTTAGAAACCTATTCGACACACTTTCATTTCCGTCTCTCTTTTAGAAAACACATTTAAAACAGCTCAGGACAGCCAGGAGGTTTCCACACGTTGCTTTACGGGGAAACTAAGACACAGGAATAGTCTGTCAAATGTTGTCGACTTTCCGGAGAACATACTTGTGAGATCTTGGGATAATTTTCATGGTATGTGTTCAATGAGGTTGAAGATGAGATTCATAGGGAGGTTACGAGGTTTTAAAAAAAGTAGTTTTCCCCGTAAAGTTCTCAAGAGAAGTCCCCGCATGGGATGATCCGAAACGTGGTCCCCAATGCACCCAAAACCAGCATGTGTGTGTGTGTGTGTGTGTGTGTGTGTGTGTGTGTGTGTGTGTGTGTGTGTGTGTGTGTGTGTGTGTGTGTGTGTGTGTGTGTGTGTGTGTGTGTGTGTGTGTGTGTGTGTGTGTGTGTGTGTGTGTGTGTGTGTGTGTGTGTGTGTGTGTGTGTGTGTGTGTGTGTGTGTGTGTGTGTGTGTGTGTGTGTGTGTGTGTGTGTGTGTGTGTGTGTGTGTGTGTGTGTGTGTGTGTTTGTGTGTGCAGGTGGGGAACACGATCCTCATCGTGTTCGTGAGTTTCTTGGGGAGTCAGGTCCACCGGCCGCGGTGCATCGGCGGCGGCGCTCTGCTGGCGTGTCTCGCCTCGCTGATCATGTCGCTGCCGCACTTCCTGGGAGGGATATACGATTACACAGACAGCATTAACTGTGAGAACACACACACACACTCACTCACATACACATACACATACACACACACACACACACACACATTTAGCTTCATTGTCCGGTCAAATCTATTCTTATTTCTTTTGCTTTTTCTTAGATCAATAATAATAATGATAATCTGTAACTAAAAACAAACAAAATCCAGTATAAATCTTAGTCTTTTGTGATTTCATATTTCCTTGTTAGTTTACCAAGTACATTTACTCTAGCTTTACATCAGTATTTCCTTTTCCTGCTTCTTATGAATAAACATAGCTGGCATTATAATAACTTTCACAAGTTAGCTTAACCTTTACTTGATGAATGTAATGAATCACTAAGTTTCATGTGGTGTATAAAATAATATAAATTCATGAAGATGTAAAGGCACATTTTTCATAATAAGTACTTTTAGTTTTACTATCAAAGTAGTAGTACATGATTAACTTGCAACTACCTTTTTCTAGTAACTACTTATTGCACTGTATGTACTGTATATGCAAACTGTTATCGTCTATTTGAAGAATATAAAATGTGTGTTCATCAGATTATATTTAGGAAATGTCCCAGTACAAAAGATGGACCTTGCTTTATTCAATGTTCACATCCCTGTGACGAATAATATGCAAATGAGCAGATATGTCATAAAATAAGGTCTCATTTGTTTATTTAAACATCACATTTCAGAAAACTTCTAATATCAAAGAGGATTGTCTTAATGTCAGTAATGAAGAGGGAAAGTTTCACGGTGACATCTATTAGTTAAATATGTTCCCCTCTTCTCCCCACAGCTTCCGGTGTTAACAGCTCCAGCCTCTGCCAATCAGAGAGCCCCGTCTCCACCTCCTCGTCCAATCAGAGCTGCAGCGGGCAGCAGGGCGGGGCTCAGCAGGGGGTCTACCCTCTTCTCCTGATGGGGCAGCTGCTGCTGGGCATCGGAGCCGTGCCCATCCAGCCCTTCGGCATCTCGTACATCGACGACCACGCCAGCAGGAAGAACTCCCCGCTGTACCTCGGTACGTCCAGGAAGCTCCACTTCAGTATCGTCAATTTTCGGTCTTTTTGTTCGCTTTTTTGGTGGGGGGGGGGGGGGGGGTTTCGTTTTTTATTGGTTTTTGTGTCGATTTGTTTGTTTTCCTTCTTATTGTTGCCGTTTTGTTCGAGTCCACTGATATCATCGCTCGTCTTGCATCATCGTCTTGACTTCCTTTAAATGTTTGGCGCCGCTTTCATCGTTTAGTGGGTTTTTTTCAACGTTTTTTTTATTGCTTTTGGTCTTTGTTGTTTTTTTGGTCCATTTTGTGTCTTTTTGTTTGTTTCCCTTCTTATTGCAGTCGTTGTGTTGTCATAGCGATATTATCCCTTGTTTTGCATCTTGTTTGTTGTTGTCGTCTTGCATCTTATTGTTGTCCTATTCTGACTTCCTTTGGATGTTTGCGTCTCTTCGTCGTCCTTCTATCTTGTTTGGGCTTTTAATCTTCATAGTCGTTTCTAATGTTCATATTTCTCATCCGTTTTGCAGCTATTTTTGGTCATTCGACGTCCATTTGTTCAGTTACTTCAATTACCTTTACATCATTACTAGTTTAGCATAATATAATATTCTATAACTCTAATACCCTTTGAGTTCTGCGTACTGATTTATTTGATACTTTAGGTACTGTAATATACTTTAATACTTTTACTTGAGTTATATTTTTGAATGCAGGACTAGAGTAGTATTAGGACTTGTGTTTGCATGGTTTCAGAAGAACTACCGGCCCTCTGATCAGGACATGTGGTGGAAGGGTGAGGCTCGGGAAGAACACAGATTACTTTGGAGTTGATCCAAATCACGGCGGCTGCTTGCATTCTTTTTGTTTGTTAAAATAATCGGGAAATGTATGTAAACACTCATTATGTTTTATTTATGGCCACAGCCTCAGTGGAGGTCTGCGCTCTACTATTGCTTTTTTAAGTTTGAATTAAAAACATATTAAAACGTTTCCAGTGAAAGCAGCATTGAGGGGAATGTAGGTCATGGTTGTCCCACACACTCCCTCAGCCTGTGTTATCTTACAGCTTTCTGCTCGTACTCACCCCTTGGAGCTGTCTTTATTGTTTGGATGTGATTTAGAGATGAAAGGCTGACTGAGGGGAAGTCTTCCTCGATGAGCCTGCCATTGGACCACAGCAGCAGAACTGAGCTCCTGCCGGTTTCTGTTCACAGGCAGCTGTTAGCTGTTAGCTGTTAGCTCCCTGCAGAGTAACACCAGCCTGTGGCATCTGAAGCCTCCGCCTCAACAAACCCGTTTTTATTGTTTCCTCGAACCAACGTGAGGCCAGAGCAATGAAGCCAGGAGACAATTGGCCCCTGACTCTGTTAATAGCAACTATGCACGAAAATTATATAGGTACACTTATTCTGTTCCCCTTCTTTTTGCATGGAGTTTCTTTATATGTTCTTTCTGGGATTATTAGTATTTGGCGTTTTGCATCTTTTTTTACTCTTTGACTTTACTTTGTGGTCAATTAACGAATAACGCATCCAAGTCAAAAGGTTTGTAAAACTTAACCAAGTATTTTTGCTGCATTTTTGTTGTGTTTTGTTTGAATTAATAACATTATTGTTATGGGAACGTTAAAAAACGGGTTAATGTCAATAACTGAGAGAGAAATGTGTACAATGTGTAGTTCTTATCAGACGCAGAATATGAGTGGTTTCCCCCAAGATGTAACATATGGTTGGATTTGAATCAGAGAAACTGAACATCCTGCACTTCGTGTTGGCTGTTTTCAGGCATCCTGCTCGCCGTGACCTCCATCGGCCCGGCGTTCGGCTTCATCAGCGGCTCCTTGATGCTGCGCTTTTATGTCGACTTTGACAAGTTGTCCGAAGGTGAGGAGACGCAGTTCATTCATCACTCCTGTTCTTTCAGGCGGAGGGGAGGACTTCCTGCATGTGGAAATCACTCATTCAGAAGTAACTCAGAGAGAAGTTAAAGAAGACACATCTCTGATAGAGTTCAAGCTACAATAACACATGCATGCTGATTGAATGTGACGTCCAGTAGCTGTGAGAACACCCTGCATGTCTTTCTGTAAGTCAGAATTATGAACACAACTTGTTGTCATAAAAGACCTAAAACCTCGTCAGGCGCTTTGCCAAGGATTAACGAAGTCGGTAGTTGAATGAAAACAAGCTAATTAATGGGGAGCCTTACTGTATATCACGAATTACAATCTGTCCAGGTACCGTACGTCCGTAGACACTTGCAGTGGATGAGGAAGAACTTCCCAAAAAAAATAATGTTGTTGTGTTCTAAAGAGACCGAACAAACCCCCACTTGAGTTTCAGGGAGTCAGCACTTCGCAGCGTCTGGGCCTGCTTTCACATCTGCTCGTATTTCGGAATGAGTTTCAGGACGTGACAGTTTGTTGAAGTCGGAGCTCCGGAGGTTTCACGCCTCTCTGATTGACTGAGCTGCAGTTTCTTTTGTGCGTTGTTCAAACACAAACCTTGTTCCTAATCATGTGTGCACAGATATCCAGTCAGTGTGTGTTGGGCCGGTGTGCGTGTATGCATGCATGTGTAACGTGTATTTTTAGCGGGACGTGATTGTGTGTGCAGGAAATGTTTTCACATTTGAAACTCTTTGTTGACTGTGTGCGTGTGTGCTTGTGTATACAGCTTTGTGAGGACCGGGATCTTGACCTGTAAAGTGAGGACATGCCTCGTCTTTATTCCTGCAAATGGCTTTTAGATGATGAATATTGACCTTATTAACTTACCTCAGTGTTATTGTAGTGAAGATTTTTAAAGAGTAAATGTCCTTTTAATGCATGCTGTAGTAACGGTCCTCGCAAGTATACAAGTATAAACATGTGTGTGTGAACATGCCTGTGAGTCCATAAAGAGTTTGGAGATTATTTGTATGGCAGCTGGCCTCGGTTCTGTATTGTTGACGTGACGTCGTTTTATTGGCTCATGTTGAACTTTTCAAAGAAGTCCAACTTGGCAAGAACTGAAAAATACTGTTAACTGTAACAAATACATTTGACACGTTATTAAACACTAACATCAATTTATGTTGAAGTGTTCAAATGAACAGTTCAAAGTCTGTTGTACTTTCTATTTCTAAGGCCAAAAGCAGTTTCACAAAAGATCTTCAGGTTTAAAGAGTCCTCTCCTGCTGATGTAGTGTCTCTACTTTAAAGAGTCCTCTTCTGCTGATGTTCAGGTGTATATCAGTATGTAGTGTCTCTACTTTAAAGAGTCCTCTCCTGCTGATGTTCAGGTGTATATCAGTATGTGGTGTCTCTACTTTAAAGAGTCCTCTCCTGTTGATGTTCAGGTGTATATCAGTATGTGGTGTCTCTACTTTAAAGAGTCCTCTCCTGCTGATGTTCAGGTGTATATCAGTATGTAGTGTCTCTACTTTAAAGAGTCCTCTCCTGCTGATGTTCAGGTGTATATCAGTATGTAGTGTCTCTACTTTAAAGAGTCCTCTCCTGCTGATGTGCAGGTGTATATCAGTATGTAGTGTCTCTACTTTAAAGAGTCCTCTCCTGCTGATGTTCAGGTGTATATCAGTATGTAGTGTCTCTACTTTAAAGAGTCCTCTCCTGCTGATGTTCAGGTGTATATCAGTATGTAGTGTCTCTACTTTAAAGAGTCCTCTCCTGCTGATGTTCAGGTGTATATCAGCATGTAGTGTCTCTGCTTTAAAGAGTCCTCTCCTGCTGATGTTCAGGTGTATATCAGTATGTAGTGTCTCTACTTTAAAGAGTCCTCTCCTGCTGATGTTCAGGTGTATATCAGTATGTGGTGTCTCTACTTTAAAGAGTCCTCTCCTGCTGATGTTCAGGTGTATATCAGTATGTAGTGTCTCTACTTTAAAGAGTCCTCTCCTGCTGATGTTCTGGTGTATATCAGTATGTCGTGTCTCTACTTTAAAGAGTCCTCTCCTGCTGATGTTCAGGTGTATATCAGTATGTAGGGTCTCTACTTTAAAGAGTCCTCTCCTGCTGATGTTCAGGTGTATATCAGTACGTAGTGTCTCTACTTTAAAGAGTCCTCTCCAGCTGATGTTCAGGTGTATATCAGTATGTAGTGTCTCTACTTTAAAGAGTCCTCTCCAGCTGATGTTCAGGTGTATATCAGTATGTAGTGTCTCTACTTTAAAGAGTCCTGTCCTGCTGATGTTCAGGTGTATATCAGTACGTAGTGTCTCTACTTTAAAGAGTCCTCTCCTGCTGATGGTCAGGTGTATATCAGTATGTAGTGTCTCTACTTTAAATATTCTTTTCACCCTCTGTCTGAAACCAGAGCCCAGTGTGCTCTGATTGGTTAGCTGGCCGGCCATGTTGTGATTGCTCAACCGCTTGGAGATGTCCAGAGTTATATTTATTGTTTTGACATTGAGCATCAAAGTACACAAAGTGCTCCCAGCCACTCCTCCTCAACAGGTCCAACAACACTGAGTCATCTGCAACTTCACTTTTATATTTCCTTCTTGCACAACACCTTTTCAAAATCATTCAAAATGTGAAGCTGATGAGATCTGGTAATACATGTAGTCTTTGGGCACATAGGGCTAATATATGTTGTTATCATATTGTAAGAAACAACATCATAAGTTGACTTTATGCATGAAATGTGAAACATGAGTAATGAGCGTGAAAAGGGAATCTCCTCCAGGGTGTGTTGTCATAGCAACAGTTCAGTTTGTGTTTCAAACTGAGTCTTTTTGTTATCCAGACCAGATCCAGTTGGACCACAAGGATCTTCGCTGGGTCGGCGCCTGGTGGCTCGGCTTCCTCGTGGCGTCCGGCCTCCTCTTCCTCGCCGCGCTGCCGTACCTCTTCTTCCCCCGAAGCATCCCCAAAGAGGTGAGACAGGGAAGGAGTCATCACATACAGAGACTAGTTCCTGAGCAGTGTCCTTCACATGGAAGGAGTCATCACATACAGAGACTAGTTCCTGAGCAGTAATAATAATAATAATAATAATATATTTAATTTATATAGCGCTTCTCATCTGCCAAGACAAATCTCGAAGTGCTTGTTAAAGTAAAGAAGGCTGATGTTCACCTTCTTGTTATTTTGGTGTTCCTAAGCAGTGTCCTTCACATGCTGATATCCAAGAGAGGGAGTCACACAGTCACAAGATGGAGGAGTAGAAAGCAGTATTCAATGTTTACTTCAGATTAGCCATGCATTGGTTATCCTCTCAAGAATGGAAGTAGTCGAAACAAAAAAGATAATTTGTTGGTATTTTTCTAAATATTCGGACTTTCTCAAAAATCTCAACATTCTGACTTTTCCTGAATACTTCAAAATGTGAACTCTCCCTGTTCCCCGGCTCGAGCTTCAGCCTCAGGATCCATGTATCTGTGATCCTCTCCAGAAGGAAGGAGTCATCACATACAGAGAGTAGTTCCTGAGCAGTGTCCTTCACATGCTGATATCAAGAGAGGGAGTCACACAGTCACAAGATGGAGGAATAGAAAGCAGTATCAATGTTTACTTCAGATCAGCTCCACGTCAGAAATGAGCATGCTTGATGTCTCTCTCCATAGAGGCTGAGTCATCATGTTCATCACAGAGCTATCACCTGCCTCAAACAGTCCTGATGCTCTTCTGGGTCATCTCACATCCTGTCATGCTCACAGCTGCAGCTGGTACCCTTGTTAGCATGCTGCTCTCATGTTGGAGGAGGACACTCAGGATGTTCCCAACTCAGATAGACAACAAAAGGTTATTTAATTTCGTTTTATAAAAACAAAGAATAAGTGTCAGAATAATAAAGTGTAATCAAAGACAATCAGGATAAACAGGATGCAGAATATAAAAAGGGCTCATCTGAACAAGCTGCCACAGGAATGTCTCTGGCTCCGTCCCCAGAACTAAATTAAATGTCAGCTCATGTTCTATCAAACTCATGAAGTATTGCTCAACATCGTTCCCATCTGAAATAACGTGACAGAAAACAGCCGACACTTTCATTTGTAAACACAAACACCTGATTGGAAGTCGTCCCCCAGCAGCACCTCTCTTTTGGACCCCAGGGTCGGACACGGTGATGAATGTGCTGGCACTGAAACATATTCAGGCTTTGTCCGTCCAACATGTGAGCTGCATCGTGTGTTGTGATGACGATGATGAAGTGGTATGCGTGCATGTTGCAGAATAGGGGCCCTTTAAATGATATGCAAGCAAGTGTTCCCGCTCCCAGGACCCTCAAGCTGTCTGATTATCAGCATCGCAGTGAGACGGTGGCTCTTCCTTTAGGCCAGGGGCGTCAAACTCAATTTCATCGCGGGCCACATTTGCATTATGGTTGCACTCAAAGGGCCGGTTGTAACTTTAAGACGATATAAATATATAAAATAATGTCTTATATGACATTATTGCCTCTGCATTGGATTATTATCGGATAGGGTAATAACTTCATAATTAACGACGTCTGAAGGCGAAAGTCCAGGGCAAATAATTGCAAGTCTCTTCAGTGCGCATGTCACAAAATGAGATGCATTGTGGGACATGTTGTTTATTGGCAATGTGCTTCTGTAAAGTGGCATGTAACCGTATAATAAACATATTATATACTTTGAAAGCTCTTGCGGGCCACATAAAATGAAGCCGCGGGCCGGATTTGGCCCCCGGGCCTTGAGTTTGACACCCCTGCTTTAGGCAGATACAGAGAAACGGGTTTTATGTAATAGCTAAATCCTCTAAGTAATGTTTCTCCATGTTCTATCATATTAATGTAAATATATCTCAGGGTTCTGCACGGCAACCACCAGACTGATTTTATTAACCATGCAGAAGGTAATCGTGAGTTTCAGCCCCTCTGTGACCTGCATTTCACCATTTACAGGAAAAACATGTATTTCCTCCCAAATCTTCCAAACACGACAAACCCTTTGAAAGTGTTACGACGGGGGGTTCTTGGGCTGCCTGCAGGCTGCTGCAGGTTGCACACACGTCCTCACATCTATCAGATACCCGTCGCACTCCGCTCTGCACACAGAGGTCTGATCAGATAACAACCTGAGGATTCTTCAAATGTTTCTTCACGTATCTGTTCGTCTGCTTTCGTCCCAGAAGGCAGAATGAGGCTGACTTCATTTCATGTTACAAAGCAATCGCTACAGGTGGATAGGGTACGACATGTAACGAACAGATATCACCATGAAACTTCACCACTTCATTTCTGACATTAACAGCATTCTTTTTTATATTATACGTTTTCTGACATGTTTAAATATGAGGCGTTATTTAATGCTCACTGTTGGGGAGTTTAGGAGACATCTGCCAACACAAACAGACACAGATCGTCCAATAAACTCCTGGATGTGGATTTTGAGGTTTTCCGCTGGTCTGAAAATAAGACATGTTTTCGGAGCTGGATCTGAAATGGAAAGCTTGGCCTCACTCTGCTGTGAGATAAAGCTCTGGACTTTGGCAGCTTCCTGTTTGAACGCAGGGCGTCGTATCAGATATTATAACATGTTGAGCAACCTGCTGGCATCACGCCTTCATTCTTTATCTTGCAGTTTAATGTTTTCTTTGTGTCGTGGCCAACACTCCTCCACAAACTCAAACAGAATCATCTGCCGTGCTGGACACCAAAACACATCAGATAACTTCCATAGATCCATCCTCTGGGTCAGAATGAGAAGAACATGTTTCACAATGGAGTCACTAAATATGTTGTATGTGCAACTTCAAGTACTCAGATAACACTAAAATACATCTCAAAGATATTTCAAGATTTTTCATTTCAGTTTCCAGAATCACTTTGTGGCATTCCTCTCTTTTTTCCAGCGAGACAAAACACAACTAGAAAATGCATTTCCTGCAGAAAATGCGTGCGAATGCTGTAAACTGTGAACATTTATGGCTGAATTTAGCTGAAAATTCAGAAAAAGCTGAATGTGTTATTAGCTGAATGGTAGCTGCTTTTAGCAAAAAAATGCAGAAAAAGCTTAATACTTCAAAGAAAATATCTAATATTTTTTCTTATTTTATTTTTATTTTCCAACCTAGGAGAGGTTTTCCTACGTTTTCCATGAGAAGATATGTCTGAGGAGTGTAGGGTTTGGGAAGTATGGCAAGTTTAAAACATTTTTGGGGGAGAATTTTGAGCTGTCCTGCACTCTGTTTTGAGATCAAAGCACTCTAGAGTTAACGAGCTGCTCCATCAACTCTAATGTTAAAATCTGAAAAAGGCCTCTCTACCAAGCTCCAAACTAAATTCAATATCTCAGAATGTTTAAAAGATATCAAAAGTAAAAGTCAAGTTTTATAGCTGAAGGTCTTGTGGTCATTTGAAAGTTGGAATGAAGGGTCTGGCTGAAATTATGTGGAAGGAGATGCATTTGGCGCAAAGTGTAGGAAAACAGGATTTGAAGGCATCTCCCATTGACGTCAATGTTAAAAAAATTGTTTAAAAAGCTGAATATTTCAAAAAGTATGAAATATTTTGAAAAAGTTGAAGGTTTCCCATCGATTCCTGAACAGGCTGAATAGTTTAATATTTGAATGGTTTCTGTAGCTGAAAGTAAGCTGAAGTTATGGAGAGCTAAAGTATTGGCTGATTTGAAGGCTCTTCCCATTGACTTCAATTTAAAAAAAAGAGTTTAAAAAGCTGAATATTTCAAAAAGTATGAAATATTTTGAAAAAGTTGAAGGTTTCCCATCGATTCCTGAACAGGCTGAATAGTTTAATATTTGAATGGTTTCTGTAGTTGAAATTAAGCTGAAGTTATGGAGAACCAAAGTATTGGCTGAAATAAGTTTAAGGGGAAGAATAAAGTTGTGAAGTACTATAGTGGAATGCTGTAAACAGCATTCGCACTAATTACAAAGAATTAAAAAACACAAAAAGACAATACAACCATGAAAAGACCAAAAGATCATGTAAAGACAAAGAAAACTACCACACAAATACAGAGAACAACCCATCAGACAAAGATAAACATGAAGAAACAGATTCCTTTGCTCAATGCTGTTATGTTGTTGAGGTCTTGGGGTCTGGCTTTTGGGGCTCGCTGATCCTACCTGACAGATGAACCCTAACCTTTGTTTGATCGTAAACCATCTGACCGACTGAGAGGCGCGGCTCTGTGTTTTATCAGAGGTTAAAAATCCAGCCATAAACAGAAGAGAAGCCCACACACACATTCTTGTTTGGACCACCATGTCAGGACCGCCGGCCGACTGGGGTCCGACTCAAATGTAAGTTCTGAGCGTGTACATGTTTATCAGAAAAGCTTTTAGGCAACCCATCAACTAATTAAGTACTTATTTCATGAGTAAGATGCTTTTAGTGATTGGTTTCTGTGCGGTGTTAATAACACACAACATTAGTGGAAAAAATATCAATATATAATAATTTTAGGAAGTGTATTTCTTATTTTTAATCTCAATTCAATTTCTTTTTTTCGGAAATTATTGAAATATCGCTGATTGTGAACATTTAGAAATTATCATTTCATTTGCGATATAAAGTGTACATGTTTGTCTTTATATAAAAGTAGCATTAAAAGTATAATTTAAACTAGCGTTACTATTCAGAGCTGAAGTTTGACACTAATATTAATTTATAATATTTTTAGGAAACGGACGTCTTTTTCACTAAGTGGTTTTAAAATAAATGTGTTTGCTATGTATTGACAGATCCTCCACTGTAAACAATGTAGTAAACCACGTAACAATAGTATGCAGTTTTTAATATTCAGTCCTCTACAGTGGCAGTATTAACAAAACTAGCATTCTAAAAATGAACATGTTATAGTATGTGAGCCTTTAAGAAACCCATTTACTAAATATCTGTTTCATGAGTAGCCTGCTTTTACCAAAGTGACTATGATGTATTTCTGGGTATGCAGAGTTCACAACACAGACCACATTCTGCAGCATGCACATGTATCCGAAGTGTCCTTTAGAGCTGTCCATGTAAACCTTCAGCTGCAGACGCAGGGGCTTTTAAACCTGCCGGGAAATAACAAGACGTTCTGCTTCCATATTTGTGCAGGACGAAGACGAGGGCGAGGACGTGGAGTCGACGGCGGACTGCAAGCAGCAGCTTCAGCAGACTGACTCGGAAACGTCTCTCCTCCAGTTCCTCAAAAGTAAGACTCTTATGTCCCTTCTGCTTCCTGTCTGCAGCGCAGGCCACTGCAGGGCAGAGGGCAGAGGTCAGAGGTCAGAGGTCACTGGGATGCTGGGCCATCAGCACTGAAGCAACAATGGGGGTTTAAACCTTGTGCACTACTACTTCTGTTCTATTTTCTTTGTATTTTCACATCTCAAAACATTCTCTTGCACTATTTATCTGTTTTATTTGTTCTGTGTCATATATATATATATATATATATTCATGTTGCTCAACTGGAGGAGGACTTCAGTTTTGCATTGCCATATCTCCACTGTAGCTGCTGAGCACACGATGATAAAGGCTTGAAACTACTGGGAATAGAAAACGGGTTAATATGCCTGTATTGGCCTTTTATGTGTGCATATGTACAAATGTGTCTGTTGATTGTGTATATATATATGTATATCCATATTTTTATACATATTTTTATATATATTTGTATTCCTCAGGATTGTGGGAGACGGTATTTCGATCTCTCTGTCTGTACACACAAACTGAAAGATTGACAATAAAGTTGGCTTTGACTTTTATGGCTAAACCTCTCTATCATCATCATCTTCCTCCCTCCCTCCCTCCCTCCCTCCCTCCCTCTGTTCCTCAGGTTTCCCTCGTATCGCCCTGCGGACGCTGCGCAGCCCCATCTACCTGCTGGTGGTTCTGGCTCAGGTGAACCTGGCGGCGCTGCTGGCCGGCCTCGCCACCTTCATGTCCAAATTCATCGAGAGACAGTTCACCCAGACCGTCTCCTTCTCCGTCATGATGATAGGTGAGAGAGCCCACAGGTCTGCAGGCAGAGGTGGCAAGTAGTGGAGTACAAATACTTTGTTACTGTACATCTTTCTGATATCAGTACTTTACTCCAATACTTATTCTTCTGACGACTTTTTACTTTCTACTTCTTACATGTTGAACCCAAATACCTGTACTTTCTACTTCTTACATGTTGAACTCAAATACCTGTACTTTCTACTTCTTACATGTTGAACTCAAATACCTGTACTTTCTACTTCTTACATGTTGAACTCAAATACCTGTACTTTCTACTTCTCACATGTTGAACTCAAATACCTGTACTTTCTACTTCTCACATGTTGAACTCAAATACCTGTACTTTCTACTTCTTACATGTTGAACTCAAATACCGGTACTTTCTACTTCTTACATGTTGAACTCAAATACCTGTACTTTCTACTTCTTACATGTTGAACTCAAATACCTGTACTTTCTACTTCTTACATGTTGAACTCAAATACCTGTACTTTCTACTTCTCTCATGTTGAACACAAATACCTGTAATTTCTACTTCTCTCATGTTGAACTCAAATACCTGTACTTTCTACTTCTCTCATGTTGAACTCAAATACCTGTACTTTCTACTTCTCTCATGTTGAACTCAAATACCTGTACTTTCTACTTCTCTCATGTTGAACTCAAATACCTGTACTTTCTACTTCTCTCATTTCCCAAACAGCTGGTTCCTTTAGTCTGAATGTGTGTTGGTGCGTGGTCATTATTCTTTAGAGTCACTGCGTGCCTATTGGTTGGAACACGATCCGTGTATCCATCACTTCCTGGTCTTCTCTAAAGAAGAGGGACCAATGGAAACGTTGTCATGTTGCCGTTGGTCACCATGGAAACATTCATTAGCTAACAATGACATTATTGTTCTATTAATATAAAGGGAGGTCAGGTACTCTTTAAAGCAGCTGCTAGTTATGGGTACTTTTTACTGAAGGACACTTCAAAGCCTCTTTACTTTCACTTGAGTAAAGAAGTTTAGTCAGTACTTCTACTTTCACCAGAGTTTTTTTAAACACGAGTATCTGTACTTCCACTTGAGTAAAGGATGTGCGTACGTTTGCCATCTCTGTCTGCAGTCATCACACCAGTAAGAGCCACAAATATTACATTTCAGAGAAAGTTATTTAGTCTGTATGACATCGGGAACCTTGAGGGGTGAAATGACCTCCTAAATGAGTTCCATAACTGTAGTGTAACTAGTTCCCGGTCAGAAGTGAAACTGGTTTCCAGAAAACAACTCACCTCCTACCTAGTTCCCTGTCCGTGATCAAATTAGCCCTTTGTCAAAAGCGGAATGAGTTCCCGGTCGGAAGTGAAACTGGGTTCCTTACAAAATGATAATTACCATCCTCTTAAATTAGCTACCTATCAGTGGGGAAATTACTTGCTTGTACTACTACTATTTGGAGCGTTGTAAAAACAGCCACAATTAAAGTTACATACAGCCAACTGGAATATGGAATGTGTGTGTTCTGGATGTCTTCAGGCGGAGTCTGCATCCCGCTGGCGGTGCTGGGGACCGTGCTCGGTGGCGTCCTGATGCGGAGGTTGAGTCTCTCGGTGGGCGGAGCCAGTAAACTCTGCACCGCGGCCATCTTCCTCTGCATCCTGTCCTCCATGCCGCTGCTGTTCATTGGCTGCTCCACTCAGAAGGTCGCTGAGGTCTTTCCTCAAGGGTAGCTGCCTCTTTTACCAAATACATGGACCTGCGTCTCAACCTAAAGAAAACATATGTACCACCAACAGACCATTTTAAAGCTGAAAGGGGAATAATTTAACATCTAAAAGGGAATTCAGAACTCAGACCTATGTTCACTACGAACGGGGAACTTATTCATTCACAGAAAATGAACTTATTTCATAACTGACAGGGAATTTCCTGATTGAACGGGAACTGCAGTGCCCTAAAGCGGACTATTCCTCAGTAACAGGGATCTGATTGTCTCAAGAAATAGTTTTCACTATTGAATTGAATTGAAACTAATTGCTGTTGTCAGAAAAGTAATTCCACCTCCAATAGGTAACCAATTCCACTTATGACAGGGAACTAATTTCCCCATTGATAGCGGACTTAATTCACTTTTGACAGGGAACTAATTCCAGCACTGATAACTCTGTAATTTCACGTTTTGTATCGACACACCCTAATACATTAAGTTTATTGTGTGTGTGTGTGTGTGTGTGTGTGTGAGTGTGTGTGTGTGTGTGTGTGTGTGTGTGTGTGTGTGTGTGTGTGTGTGTGTGTGTGTGTGTGTGTGTGTGTGTGTGTGTGTGTGTGTGTGTGTGTGTGTGTGTGTGTGTGTGTGTGTGTGTGTGTGTGTGTGTGTGTGTGTGTGTGTGTGTGTGTGTGTGTGTGCAGCAGTGCCGCGTTGTCGTGCAGCGCCGGCTGTAGGTGTCCGGCGGAGGCCTTTAACCCGGTCTGCGGTTCTGACGGCGTTGAGTTCAGGTCCCCCTGCCACGCCGGCTGCAGCAACGTACAGATTGACGCCAGCAACAAACCCACCGTAAGAACTACGATATGGGACTCTGGGACCAAAACAGCGTTAACAATAATAACTGCATGTAAATCGTACTCGGTTGGAAATGTCTTCTTAACCCATCAGAGCGGAGGTCATGCGATTACATTTCAAAAGCTTGTTTTCGGTGGCTAACGGTACGATGCAAGCCGTTTAAGAATTATAATGCTTACATAACACGTCCTTTGTTACATTTAACCTGTTTTGATACAAAAATATTGTACATATTGATATGAAACAAATAATATAAAGATCGCTGTGACATTAACCTTAACATGTCTCAGTAAATCTAGAGTGACATATGTGTCACAATTAGAAATATGATCTGCCCAGTTCATCTAGCTGATTCAATGATATTTAATATATTCTATACTTATCAGTTCAAAGAATGTCAAAACTAATTTAAACCAAAGCATCATCCTCATTAATTAAGTTATTAATAAGAATTACTTTACCATTAACTCCCAATGTGGCGTATATGTCACTTTTCTAATATTTGACACTAGGGGGGGGTTACTTGTCAGAAATGTGATTTAGTGGTTTAGTCTAAATGATGTCCCCATAATCTCCGGGTCGGGGTTCTTATGGGTTAAGGAAATAAATCTGTTTCCCATTTGGTTTTCAGTTTGAATTCAAACATACTCCAATTCCCTGAACATCCATTTTCTGTGGGAAGGGTCTTGAGTGGGAGCAGACTGCATTATTAATCAAAGTGAAACAATAATGGAAGCCAAATAAAATCTCTCAGTGTAACCAAAGTTAGTGGAGGGACTGAAAGCAGCTGGAACGAAGCTGTGGTAAAGTTCACAGGAAACACTAGAGAGAAAGATATTCAGCGGTAACATTGCTGGCCCTTAAGCCCCTGTCACACTGTCCCGAAGTGGACACCCGATGGACACACGAATATGGACTTGTGAATTTCGCACGAAGATGGCCCCGAACCACACGAAGGCAACATTTACATTACATTTAAGACAGACAACTGCAACGAAAGTAACACAAACAATTATGTTACAGTACTATGATACTGTACTGATATTTTCAGACTTTGTTCTTTACTTTCTCCGTCTTTATATGTAGAAGATATTACGTTTTCTCCGTCATGTTGTTGTTTCCATAGCAACAATAACTTCCTGTCAACTCGCCTTCAAAATCATATATTATATCCTTTTCAGTTTCACAGAACACAAATTGGGTTGTTTACATAATATGTTTACATGATTTTGTTGTGCATCAAAACAACCCGATGGACACGATAAAGGAAATGTTCAAATTCGGCTGTGATCGTAGCATCGGGCCGTTCGTGAGGGCATCTTAAGCCTTCGTATGACCGCCGGTGGAGTTTCTCAGGCTCCGGCAGCAACTTCGTGAGCGGAGGCAAAATCTTTGGCATGCCTACAAACTGCCGAAGGACCTTGAGAAGGTTCATTTTCGTGTTGAATTTGTGTGTCAATTTTGCCCTTTGTGAGGCCATCGTGAGGCCATCTTGTTGTCATCGGTGCCATCGGGCATTCGCCCCGATCAGAGTGAGGGCGAATGCACCGATGATAACACGAAGACGACACGACTTGACAAGATGCCCTCACGAGTGCCTTACGAAGTTGCCGCTCACGAAGTTGCTGCCGGAGCCTAAGAAACTCCACCGGCGGTCATACGATGGCTTCGATGCCCTCACGAACGGCCCGATGCTACGATCACAGCCGAATATGAACATTTCCTTTATCGTGTGTCCATCTGGTGTCAACTTCGGGACAGTGTGACAGGGCCTTAAATCACTGAGATTCCCCCTCAGGGAAGAAAGAACATCCCTGACACTTTACAGATAATAGAACATTGTTGAACTCATAAAAGTTTCCACCATTATAAAACCAGACAACATTTAACATTAACATACTATGTATATTTAGTTGCATACATTTGACCTTAAAGGTGACTCTAAATATATCCAGAGTAATTGTTGCAAAGGTTGGATAAAGATTTCCTGTTTAAGTTTCCATACAAATTATAAATAATGGAAAAGCCTCGTCTGCTAATCCGAAAGTGAAAAGTCTTTTTCCTAACAGTTTCATTTAGTTGGCATTCAATGTTGGCAATAATTCTACTTTTTTAGGACAAGAAAATGAAAGTGAAATGTAGACTTAAAGTGATATTCCAGATGTGCAGGCAGTGATATAATATCCAGATGCTGTTCTAAAACCTCTCAGGGTACACAGTAGGACTTTACGGATTAAAGGATACTGATCGGATCTGTTTTTTTAGAGATAGTTACTGTGATGGTAACGTAGCTGGTTTTACTTTCACTCTCTCCTCCATCATGTTCCCTTGAGACTTTCCAGGGAACATGAAACCCTCTTAGACGGGTTTGAGTAAATAGAGAGGAGCGAAGGAAAGCAGACACATCCGAGAAATGATTGATCACCACCCCTCTCCCAGCGGCTGTGACGAAACGCAGCGATACAGAAGGCAGGCACGACTTCAGAAACATCCACGCTTATCTAAAGGAAGGATCTGTTTATTTATTTAAGATATAAAGAAACACTAACTACTTCATAATGGGACAGATTTTTACTTCACAACCAAGCCCTCTCAGGGAACTAATCGAATAGATAACAGGGGAATCATTGCATTATGAATAAATATAACGCTAACAGGGAACTCATTTCAATATTGACATAGAAGCAATTAAAGCACTGAGTCATTTTAGAAGTTTAGGGAACTAATGTAAATACTAACAGGGACTTATTTTGGATTTTGAAAGCGAACTCATTTCATTATTGACATGGACATTCATGCAACCCCACTGACAGGGAACATGTCTGACAGGTTATTTTACGAATGTATGTAAAGGAGTGCGGTCGTCTTTCCACCAGAAGGTTGTGGGTTCGATCCCAGCCCATGCAGTCAACATGTCGATGTATCCTTGGGCAAGATACTTAACCCTGAGTTGCTCCCGATGGCATGGCCAACGGTGTGTGAATGTGTATGCGTGTTAGTTCCTAGAGTAATATACACTGCTCTGTATGAATGGGTGGGAATGGGTGAACGACATGTAGTATGTAAAGCGTTTTGAGGGGTCGTAAAGACTGGATAAAGCGCTATATAAGTACAGTCCATTTACCATTTAAGGGAACTACTTTCCCTATCGACGTGGAAGTACTTTTGGCAATATAAGGTTACTTAATACAATTTTGACTCAAAAATAATTTCACCATATGGAACTCATTGAACTAGTGACAGGGAACTAATTAAACTAATGACAATGAACCAGAAAAAAACGACTCAAACTAATGTTGAACTACTTCCCCCAGGAACAGGGAACTATGTTTACCCTAGGGAACTAATTTCATTATTGAAAAGGATTCATTTTATAACTTGTTAGGGATCTCAGGGAACTAATGTCAGTGTTTACCGAGAAGCAATTGAAGCACTGTGAGGTCATTTTAGAAGTTTAGGGAACTAATGTACATACTAACTTATTTGGGATTTTGAAAGTGAACTGATTTCACTACTGACAGGGATCATGCAACCCCACTGACAGGGAACACATCTGACAGGTTATTTTACAAATGTAAGGGAACTACTTTCACCATTGACTGGGAACTACTTTCGGCAATATAAGGTTGCATAATTCAATGTTGACTGTATTTAATTACCCACACAGCCTGTAGGGGGTGCTGTCTCCCCCTGGTTATCAGAATCAGAAACAGGTATTACCAGGTATGTTGACACGTACGAGGAATTTGACTCCATGTCATCGTGCATACATAAAAGTAAAACATTTTAAAACAATGATAGAGAACTCATTTTATTATTGTAAGGGATTAATTTCTTTACTTTTTAAGGGATCTCAGGAACTCATTTCAGTATTTACCTGGAATTAATGTTTCCACTTTCAGGGAACTCAATCCATATTTATCTGGGAACTAATGTGACCACTGTCACGGAACTAATCGTGCACTTTTAAATATCCTAATCTCCCCAGAGGACAGATGACCCCATGACCTGTCTTTGTTATTTATGTATTGTGTCCGTAATGACCCCCACAGCCTGCAGGGGGCGCTGTCTCACCCCGGTTATATGTGTCTGCAGAACTACACTGAGTGTGGGTGTGTCGGGGGTCTCGGCGTGGCCTCTCCGGGGACTTGTGGCAGTGGATGCTCAAACCTCCTGCTCCCCTTCGTGGCTCTGCTGGGCGTCACCAGCTTCATCGCCTCCTTCTCCCAGACGCCCTCCGTCATGATGATCCTCAGGTAGGAAACACGAGGGTCAACACGTCAAAATATGATCTGAATTGTTCTGTCACAAATCATCCTGCAGGAGCACACCAAGACACCATCAGTACATCTACGTGTGGGCACTATAACCATCAATGAACACACAGTTAGAAATACACTACACTTAACGTGTGTAGTCTGTAAATATGCACATTGCATGTTATCTCGATGTCATCGCTACTACCTCTGCTTTTACCACTCGTATTTATTTATTTGTGTCTATTTGTTCCTGCAGTGAGAGTTGCCAAAGACATGTCATTGTACTTTGTATATAAGATATATTCTATTCTATTTAAGAAAACAGAGTGCAGCATGCGTTAACATATTGAGCGAACTTAATCAAATGTTCACAGCTTCGTTGTATGTATATCCAATCTTTATTTCAGACTCAAGGTCCATATCACAAAAAGACAAAACACTCATCAATAAATAAAATAAAAAGCTAAACACAAAACAAACAGATACAAACATAAAATCACAGCGAGCCACACATGCTCACCGTCTGTAGAGGCTGTTGCGCCAATGTCTCCAAATCATGGAAGGGAACCGGGTAGAACTCTTCAGAGGGTTAATTAAAATCGAGATAACATGATTGTCCGAGTCTTCCAGGCGACACATGCATCTGTACATTAACTTTCTTAAAAGTGCTTGACAAGTAGGTACCCCCAAGTTAACAAACAGCTGGCTGGCACTGTGCCATCTCGGTACCCTCAGCAGCAACCGGAAAGCATCGTTGTATGCAACTTTTAATTTGTGCATGCTTCTAGCCTTGTAGTTACTCTACAGGTGAGGCGTGTACAATGGTGTATACAATACGTAATATAAAGTACTGGGGAAATATACCCCTGTTAAGCTGATTTTAACAAATCGAGGCAGTCGAGTCCCTTCATTGAAAACACGAGAGGTCCTTCGATCATCATACGTTTTGCAATGTAAAGAAAACCTGACAAACTTTGCTTCACCCAAATTACAAAATGTGTTCTCCTTGTAAATATGTTGTAATACCAACCTCAGCATCCAGAGAGGAACAGCAGCTCTCTGTGTAATAACTATCGTTGGTTAAAAAAAAAGCAGAAATGTGAAACTAAATAGCGTCTCATGCACATATGACTGAATGATATTAAACACTCAAGTGATTTGAAGATACCTCGAACAAAAGAGCTGCAAAGCATTCAAACACTTTCCACGCGGAGGTCCGACAGCAGCTGGAACCCTTTGAGGAAACAGAACATTGGATTATATGGAAATGTTTAGCGGGTCAGAAAGGGGGGGGGGGTTGAGACTTTTATTCCCTAAGCTGCTGCCTCACCTGTTCCTCATCAGAGAATCGGGCACTGACGGACAAAGCAGCTTCCAGGATCCGACGCTTCAGATAAAATCAAACTGGAACGCTGAGCCTCACGGTTTACCGTTCAGGACAGTTCAGAGAGTTATAAATATAAAGATTAGACGGTCAGCCTGTAGCAGGAGATGAGCTGAGATCCCATCAACAGAAAAAGAACCAGTTACTCTGATATGTAACTACGGAAAACACAAAGCAGCTACGAACAAACACAGAACGACTACAAAGTCACAAGAAAACCAAAAACAGCTTGTTCTGTTTTCTCCAAGGTTTGCAGTTGCTGCTGGACCTCCACGTTTATTTGAATGATTTGGTCAACCTTGAGGCTCATCGTTCCAGTTTTGGTTTATCTGAATGGTCCCACTGGTTTCAGCAGCGTCCAGTTCACCTTTCAGGACAATTCAGAGTCCATTAATAAAGAGTTTAGACGGTCAGACTGAAGGGAAATGACTCGAGTTGACAGAATGTTGAGATCACATCAACAGAAAGTGTTACTCTGATATCTTCCTGCAAAGAGACACAAAGCAGCTGCTGATGAACAAAGACCGACCGCAAAGAGACACAAAGCAGCTGCTAATGAGCAAAGACCGACCGCAAAGAGACACAAAGCAGCTGATAGTGAACAAAGACCGACCGCAAAGAGACTCAAAGCAGCTGCTAATGAACAAATACCGACCGCAAAGAGACACAAAGCAGCTGCTAATGAACAAAGACCGACCGCAAAGAGACACAAAGCAGCTGCTGATGAACAAAGACCGACCGCAAAGAGACTCAAAGCAGCTGCTAATGAACAAATACCGACCGCAAAGAGACACAAAGCAGCTGATAGTGAACAAAGACCGACCGCAAAGAGACACAAAGCAGCTGCTGATGAACAAAGACCGACCGCAAAGAGACTCAAAGCAGCTGCTAATGAACAAATACCGACCGCAAAGAGACACAAAGCAGCTGATAGTGAACAAAGACCGACCGCAAAGAGACTCAAAGCAGCTGCTAATGAACAAATACCGACCGCAAAGAGACACAAAGCAGCTGCTAATGAACAAAGACCGACCGCAAAGAGACACAAAGCAGCTGCTAATGAACAAAGACCGACCGCAAAGAGACTCAAAGCAGCTGCTAATGAACAAAGACCGACCGCAAAGAGACTCAAAGCAGCTGCTAATGAACAAAGACCGACCGCAAAGAGACACAAAGCAGCTGCTAATGAACAAAGACCGACCGCAAAGAGACTCAAAGCAGCTGCTAATGAACAAAGACCGACCGCAAAGAGACACAAAGCAGCTGCTGATGAACAAATACCGACCGCAAAGAGACACAAAGCAGCTGATAGTGAACAAATACCGACCGCAAAGAGACTCAAAGCAGCTGATAGTGAACAAAGACCGACCGCAAAGAGACTCAAAGCAGCTGCTAATGAACAAATACCGACCGCAAAGAGACTCAAAGCAGCTGCTAATGAACAAATACCGACCGCAAAGAGACTCAAAGCAGCTGCTAATGAACAAATACCGACCGCAAAGAGACACAAAGCAGCTGCTAATGAGCAAAGACCGACCGCAAAGAGACTCAAAGCAGCTGCTAATGAACAAATACCGACCGCAAAGAGACACAAAGCAGCTGCTAATGAACAAAGACCGACCGCAAAGAGACTCAAAGCAGCTGATAGTGAACAAAGACCGACCGCAAAGAGACACAAAGCAGCTGCTAATGAACAAAGACCGACCGCAAAGAGACTCAAAGCAGCTGATAGTGAACAAAGACCGACCGCAAAGAGACTCAAAGCAGCTGCTAATGAACAAAGACCGACCGCAAAGAGACACAAAGCAGCTGATAGTGAACAAAGACCGACCGCAAAGAGACACAAAGCAGCTGCTAATGAACAAAGACCGACCGCAAAGAGACACAAAGCAGCTGCTAATGAACAAAGACCGACCGCAAAGAGACACAAAGCAGCTGATAGTGAACAAAGACCGACCGCAAAGAGACACAAAGCAGCTGCTAATGAACAAAGACCGACCGCAAAGAGACACAAAGCAGCTGCTAATGAGCAAAGACCGACCGCAAAGAGACTCAAAGCAGCTGCTAATGAACAAATACCGACCGCAAAGAGACACAAAGCAGCTGCTAATGAACAAAGACCGACCGCAAAGAGACACAAAGCAGCTGATAGTGAACAAAGACCGACCGCAAAGAGACACAAAGCAGCTGCTAATGAACAAATACCGACCGCAAAGAGACACAAAGCAGCTGCTAATGAACAAAGACCGACCGCAAAGAGACACAAAGCAGCTGCTAATGAACAAAGACCGACCGCAAAGAGACTCAAAGCAGCTGCTAATGAACAAAGACCGACCGCAAAGAGACTCAAAGCAGCTGCTAATGAACAAAGACCGACCGCAAAGAGACACAAAGCAGCTGCTAATGAACAAAGACCGACCGCAAAGAGACTCAAAGCAGCTGCTAATGAACAAATACCGACCGCAAAGAGACACAAAGCAGCTGATAGTGAACAAAGACCGACCGCAAAGAGACTCAAAGCAGCTGCTAATGAGCAAAGACCGACCGCAAAGAGACACAAAGCAGCTGATAGTGAACAAAGACCGACCGCAAAGAGACTCAAAGCAGCTGCTAATGAACAAAGACCGACCGCAAAGAGACTCAAAGCAGCTGATAGTGAACAAAGACCGACCGCAAAGAGACACAAAGCAGCTGCTAATGAACAAATACCGACCGCAAAGAGACACAAAGCAGCTGCTGATGAGCAAAGACCGACCGCAAAGAGACACAAAGCAGCTGCTAGTGAACAAAGACCGACCGCAAAGAGACTCAAAGCAGCTGCTAATGAACAAATACCGACCGCAAAGAGACACAAAGCAGCTGCTAATGAACAAAGACCGACCGCAAAGAGACTCAAAGCAGCTGATAGTGAACAAAGACCGACCGCAAAGAGACACAAAGCAGCTGATAGTGAACAAAGACCGACCGCAAAGAGACTCAAAGCAGCTGCTAATGAACAAAGACCGACCGCAAAGAGACACAAAGCAGCTGCTAATGAACAAATACCGACCGCAAAGAGACACAAAGCAGCTGCTAATGAACAAAGACCGACCGCAAAGAGACTCAAAGCAGCTGCTAATGAACAAAGACCGACCGCAAAGAGACTCAAAGCAGCTGCTAATGAACAAAGACCGACCGCAAAGAGACACAAAGCAGCTGCTGATGAACAAAGACCGACCGCAAAGAGACACAAAGCAGCTGCTGATGAACAAAGACCGACCGCAAAGAGACACAAAGCAGCTGCTGATGAACAAAGACCGACCGCAAAGAGACACAAAGCAGCTGATAGTGAACAAAGACCGACCGCAAAGAGACTCAAAGCAGCTGCTAATGAACAAATACCGACCGCAAAGAGACTCAAAGCAGCTGCTAATGAACAAATACCGACCGCAAAGAGACACAAAGCAGCTGCTAATGAGCAAAGACCGACCGCAAAGAGACTCAAAGCAGCTGCTAATGAGCAAAGACCGACCGCAAAGAGACTCAAAGCAGCTGATAGTGAACAAAGACCGACCGCAAAGAGACTCAAAGCAGCTGCTAATGAACAAATACCGACCGCAAAGAGACTCAAAGCAGCTGCTAATGAACAAATACCGACCGCAAAGAGACACAAAGCAGCTGCTAATGAACAAAGACCGACCGCAAAGAGACACAAAGCAGCTGCTAATGAACAAAGACCGACCGCAAAGAGACTCAAAGCAGCTGCTAATGAACAAAGACCGACCGCAAAGAGACACAAAGCAGCTGCTGATGAACAAAGACCGACCGCAAAGAGACACAAAGCAGCTGATAGTGAACAAAGACCGACCGCAAAGAGACTCAAAGCAGCTGCTAATGAACAAATACCGACCGCAAAGAGACACAAAGCAGCTGCTAATGAACAAAGACCGACCGCAAAGAGACACAAAGCAGCTGCTAATGAACAAAGACCGACCGCAAAGAGACTCAAAGCAGCTGCTAATGAACAAAGACCGACCGCAAAGAGACTCAAAGCAGCTGCTAATGAACAAAGACCGACCGCAAAGAGACACAAAGCAGCTGCTAATGAACAAAGACCGACCGCAAAGAGACTCAATGCAGCTGCTAATGAACAAAGACCGACCGCAAAGAGACTCAAAGCAGCTGATAGTGAACAAAGACCGACCGCAAAGAGACTCAAAGCAGCTGCTAATGAGCAAATACCGACCGCAAAGAGACACAAAGCAGCTGCTAATGAGCAAAGACCGACCGCAAAGAGACTCAAAGCAGCTGATAGTGAACAAAGACCGACCGCAAAGAGACTCAAAGCAGCTGCTAATGAACAAAGACCGACCGCAAAGAGACACAAAGCAGCTGCTAATGAACAAAGACCGACCGCAAAGAGACTCAAAGCAGCTGCTAATGAACAAAGACCGACCGCAAAGAGACTCAAAGCAGCTGCTAATGAACAAAGACCGACCGCAAAGAGACTCAAAGCAGCTGCTAATGAACAAAGACCGACCGCAAAGAGACACAAAGCAGCTGCTAATGAGCAAAGACCGACCGCAAAGAGACTCAAAGCAGCTGATAGTGAACAAAGACCGACCGCAAAGAGACTCAAAGCAGCTGCTAATGAACAAAGACCGACCGCAAAGAGACACAAAGCAGCTGCTAATGAACAAAGACCGACCGCAAAGAGACTCAAAGCAGCTGCTAATGAACAAAGACCGACCGCAAAGAGACACAAAGCAGCTGCTAATGAACAAATACCGACCGCAAAGAGACACAAAGCAGCTGATAGTGAACAAAGACCGACCGCAAAGAGACACAAAGCAGCTGATAGTGAACAAAGACCGACCGCAAAGAGACTCAAAGCAGCTGCTAATGAACAAAGACCGACCGCAAAGAGACACAAAGCAGCTGCTAATGAACAAAGACCGACCGCAAAGAGACTCAAAGCAGCTGCTAATGAACAAATACCGACCGCAAAGAGACACAAAGCAGCTGCTAATGAACAAAGACCGACCGCAAAGAGACTCAAAGCAGCTGCTAATGAACAAAGACCGACCGCAAAGAGACTCAAAGCAGCTGCTAATGAACAAAGACCGACCGCAAAGAGACACAAAGCAGCTGCTGATGAACAAAGACCGACCGCAAAGAGACACAAAGCAGCTGCTGATGAACAAAGACCGACCGCAAAGAGACTCAAAGCAGCTGCTAATGAACAAAGACCGACCGCAAAGAGACACAAAGCAGCTGATAGTGAACAAAGACCGACCGCAAAGAGACACAAAGCAGCTGCTGATGAACAAAGACCGACCGCAAAGAGACACAAAGCAGCTGCTGATGAACAAAGACCGACCGCAAAGAGACACAAAGCAGCTGCTGATGAACAAAGACCGACCGCAAAGAGACTCAAAGCAGCTGCTAATGAACAAAGACCGACCGCAAAGAGACTCAAAGCAGCTGCTAATGAACAAAGACCGACCGCAAAGAGACACAAAGCAGCTGCTGATGAACAAAGACCGACCGCAAAGAGACACAAAGCAGCTGCTGATGAACAAAGACCGACCGCAAAGAGACACAAAGCAGCTGCTAATGAGCAAAGACCGACCGCAAAGAGACTCAAAGCAGCTGCTAATGAACAAATACCGACCGCAAAGAGACACAAAGCAGCTGCTGATGAACAAAGACCGACCGCAAAGAGACACAAAGCAGCTGCTGATGAACAAAGACCGACCGCAAAGAGACACAAAGCAGCTGATAGTGAACAAAGACCGACCGCAAAGAGACTCAAAGCAGCTGCTAATGAACAAATACCGACCGCAAAGAGACACAAAGCAGCTGATAGTGAACAAAGACCGACCGCAAAGAGACTCAAAGCAGCTGCTAATGAACAAAGACCGACCGCAAAGAGACACAAAGCAGCTGCTAATGAACAAAGACCGACCGCAAAGAGACTCAAAGCAGCTGCTAATGAACAAAGACCGACCGCAAAGAGACTCAAAGCAGCTGCTAATGAACAAAGACCGACCGCAAAGAGACACAAAGCAGCTGCTAATGAACAAAGACCGACCGCAAAGAGACTCAAAGCAGCTGCTAATGAACAAAGACCGACCGCAAAGAGACTCAAAGCAGCTGATAGTGAACAAAGACCGACCGCAAAGAGACTCAAAGCAGCTGATAGTGAACAAATACCGACCGCAAAGAGACACAAAGCAGCTGCTAATGAGCAAAGACCGACCGCAAAGAGACTCAAAGCAGCTGCTAATGAGCAAATACCGACCGCAAAGAGACACAAAGCAGCTGATAGTGAACAAAGACCGACCGCAAAGAGACTCAAAGCAGCTGCTAATGAGCAAATACCGACCGCAAAGAGACACAAAGCAGCTGCTAATGAACAAAGACCGACCGCAAAGAGACTCAAAGCAGCTGCTAATGAACAAAGACCGACCGCAAAGAGACTCAAAGCAGCTGATAGTGAACAAAGACCGACCGCAAAGAGACTCAAAGCAGCTGCTAATGAGCAAATACCGACCGCAAAGAGACACAAAGCAGCTGCTAATGAACAAAGACCGACCGCAAAGAGACTCAAAGCAGCTGCTAATGAACAAATACCGACCGCAAAGAGACACAAAGCAGCTGCTGATGAGCAAAGACCGACCGCAAAGAGACACAAAGCAGCTGCTAGTGAACAAAGACCGACCGCAAAGAGACTCAAAGCAGCTGCTAATGAACAAATACCGGCCGCAAAGAGACACAAAGCAGCTGCTAATGAACAAAGACCGACCGCAAAGAGACTCAAAGCAGCTGCTAATGAACAAAGACCGACCGCAAAGAGACACAAAGCAGCTGCTAATGAACAAATACCGACCGCAAAGAGACACAAAGCAGCTGATAGTGAACAAAGACCGACCGCAAAGAGACACAAAGCAGCTGATAGTGAACAAAGACCGACCGCAAAGAGACTCAAAGCAGCTGCTAATGAACAAAGACCGACCGCAAAGAGACACAAAGCAGCTGCTAATGAACAAAGACCGACCGCAAAGAGACTCAAAGCAGCTGCTAATGAACAAAGACCGACCGCAAAGAGACTCAAAGCAGCTGCTAATGAACAAAGACCGACCGCAAAGAGACACAAAGCAGCTGATAGTGAACAAAGACCGACCGCAAAGAGACACAAAGCAGCTGCTAATGAACAAAGACCGACCGCAAAGAGACACAAAGCAGCTGATAGTGAACAAAGACCGACCGCAAAGAGACACAAAGCAGCTGCTAATGAACAAAGACCGACCGCAAAGAGACACAAAGCAGCTGCTAATGAACAAAGACCGACCGCAAAGAGACTCAAAGCAGCTGCTAATGAACAAAGACCGACCGCAAAGAGACACAAAGCAGCTGCTGATGAACAAAGACCGACCGCAAAGAGACACAAAGCAGCTGCTGATGAACAAAGACCGACCGCAAAGAGACACAAAGCAGCTGCTGATGAACAAAGACCGACCGCAAAGAGACACAAAGCAGCTGCTGATGAACAAAGACCGACCGCAAAGAGACACAAAGCAGCTGCTAATGAACAAAGACCGACCGCAAAGAGACACAAAGCAGCTGATAGTGAACAAAGACCGACCGCAAAGAGACTCAAAGCAGCTGATAGTGAACAAATACCGACCGCAAAGAGACACAAAGCAGCTGCTAATGAGCAAAGACCGACCGCAAAGAGACTCAAAGCAGCTGCTAATGAACAAATACCGACCGCAAAGAGACACAAAGCAGCTGCTAATGAACAAAGACCGACCGCAAAGAGACTCAAAGCAGCTGCTAATGAGCAAAGACCGACCGCAAAGAGACTCAAAGCAGCTGATAGTGAACAAAGACCGACCGCAAAGAGACACAAAGCAGCTGCTGATGAACAAATACCGACCGCAAAGAGACACAAAGCAGCTGATAGTGAACAAAGACCGACCGCAAAGAGACACAAAGCAGCTGATAGTGAACAAATACCGACCGCAAAGAGACTCAAAGCAGCTGATAGTGAACAAAGACCGACCGCAAAGAGACACAAAGCAGCTGCTGATGAACAAAGACCGACCGCAAAGAGACACAAAGCAGCTGCTAATGAACAAAGACCGACCGCAAAGAGACACAAACACCACAGATATAACAACACCACGACAATTAAGGATAACCACGGCGCGGCGGTGCGCCCACAGGAAGTCCACACTGATTCCTCACACTGATGTGTTTCTGCAGGACGGTGCCTGCGGAGGACAAGTCCTTCGCAGTGGGGGTGCAGTACATGCTGTTCAGAGTGCTCGGTGAGTAATGACTTCCTCTGCCCTTTGAGCAAGGCACACACCAGGTCTGAGGTTAAACTCTGAGACCTTCATTCACTGACCTCAGATCTGTCAATACAGCAGCGTATGCATTTAAAACATGTTCGTAATGAGAGGGAAGTCTTTGTATTCATGCTAATAAAAAACTATTCCAGCTCTGCTTTATATGGACGGATAAATAGCTATAATACACATTCTGGTGGAGTTTTCTGAACATATGGACATAGTTTGAACCGTCTATAAGGAAAGAAATAACCCTTAATTATAGACTTATAAATATTACTTTAAATATTTTAAACTATATAACTGTCATAGTCAGCTTCTCATGTTTGATGTTTTGTTATGGTAAATAATATGTGTGATATCTCCTGTATAGATAGATGTTAATACATATACTGTATAACTTGTGTGTGTGCGTGTGTGTGCGTGCGTGCGTGCGTGTGTGTGTGTGTGTGTGTGTGTGTGTGTGTGTGTGTGTGTGTGTGTGTGTGTGTGTGTGTGTGTGTGTGTGTGTGTGTGTGTGTGTGTGTGTGTGTGTGTGTGTGTGTGTGTGTGTGTGTGTGTGTGTGTGTGTGTGTGTGTGTGTGTGTGTGTGTGTGCGCGTGTGTGTGTGTCTGCAGCGTTCATGCCCGGCCCGGTGTTGTACGGCAGCGTCATCGACAGTACCTGCATCTCGTGGGGCAGGAAGGACGACAAGAAGACTTCCTGTCAGTACTACGACCTGGACCACTTCAGGCAGAGGTCAGCAACATTTCTATTATATTTTTTCTATATTTAAATCTTCTATATTTATTTTTTTCATCATAAATCTTTTTAATTTTTATACAAATATTTACATTTTTTTTACATTTATATATTTCTTTATATATTTTTCATTTTTTATAACATTTTTTATAATTTAATTTATTTTTTATGTTGTGAAGCCATGATAGGACAGTTGAGACGTGGGTGTATTCGCCTCGTCTTTTGATAAGTACTGAGTGAGCGTGTACTTCTGACAAACAGGCCGACAGACTAAAAACACGACCTCCTTGGCGGAATGAAGAGCTTCTGGTTTACTCAGCAGCTCGGTCTGGAAGATTCTTGAGGTTTCGCACCCTCTAGAGATCCTGACGTTAGGCTGGAGTCCTGGCTCAGATCTGCTAAAAATATAAATAGGTTCTTCCTTAGTCTCTGCTTCACACTTCCACCAAGTTTGTGATATTGGGCTATATAAATAAACATTGATTGATTGATTGATTGATTGATTGATTGATTGATTGATTGATTGATTGATTGATTGATTGATTGATTGATTGATTGATGGTTTGATTAAAATATGTCCAGTAGTTTAATAATCAGGCTTTTTAAAACCAAAGTTTAAAATGTTTTTACATCGTGTTTGAGAGTTTTTCAGTTCGGCTACAAGTATGGTTTTATGTGTGTGTGTGTGTGTGTGTGTGTGTGTGTGTGTGTGTGTGTGTGTGTGTGTGTGTGTGTGTGTGTGTGTGTGTGTGTGTGTGTGTGTGTGTGTGTGTGTGTGTGTGTGTGTGTGTGTGTGTGTGTGTGTGTGTGTGTGTGTGTGTGTGTGTGTGTGTGTGTGTGTGTGTGTGTGTGTGTGTGTGTGTGTGTGCGTGTGTGTGTGTGTAGGTTTCTGGGTCTGCAGGTGGTGTTTGTGTGCGGCGCGCTGCTCTGCTTCCTGCTGACCGTCGTGGTCCTGCGCCGGAGGGCCCGGCAGCTGGAGACGGAGGGTGAAGGCGTGAAGGGAGGGTATGCGATGGTGAGCGCTTCGTCTAAAGAGAAGGCGCTGGAGGGCATCAAAACCTAAAGACACACAGCGAGAGGAAGCAGGGAAATAAAGACGCTGAACGAAGCAGAACAAGAGTTCAAAGACAATGCTAACGTGGAAGCTGCTACGCTAGCTAAGCTGCTACGCTAGCTAAGCTGCAGTGCATGTAAAGGATCTGTCGGCCTGTATAATCAGACTCTAACGCTCACACTCCAGTGGATCTACATAAGCTGATCAATGTATTGGGACAAAGACGATGTATTAACCTCTCCCGCTCGTTTTACTCACGGATATAATCTCTTTATATTTGCTTTTCTGGGTTTTCAAGTTCAGCTTTTAGTTTATTTTAACTCCTCCAAGACTCAAGTTACTTCAGTCGGGCTCTTGGTGTTGAGGTGGTTGCACCAAACTTTTCTAAGCCTCCATAAAGAAAGCAGCGGATCTCCTTCCAAATCTCCTTGTTCTGTGCACGGTCCGGCGCCCTCACTGGAGGCTCGGCCATTCAGCCAGAGCCTCAAATGTCCTGCGTCTCAGTGGTGGATGCTAACCGCTGTTATAGCATCGCTGTGAAGCTAGCCGTGCTAACCCCGCAGAGTGGATCTCCATCCGGAGCACTTACACAATGACTTGCTTCTGACAGCTCCGAAAAAGATGCCGCATATTTTTTTAAACAGTCAATGTTTCTGTAAATATTTGTTTGTTTGTATACGAAATGAAACGTCATAAGGGTATTTCTTTCTACATGGTTCAGAAAGCTATCTTGTTTACACAACATGAGTGTGATAAACAAGTACACATGAACCCTCTGTCTGTGAAGGAAGACACATGGAAGCACTCTTACTGTTCTGGACGGGGAACGGGATAGAAATGATATTGATGTGATTCTTCAACTGTCCTTATTTTAGTCAAAACTTTTATTTTTTTATTTTTTCCATTGGACATTGAAGCATGCATAGATTTTAGTTTGATCATTTTATAAATATATAATAACTGTTGATTTCTCAGAGTGTCTGGTGATCGTTGAAGACTCAAGTTTGTATTGACATGTCTGGTTTTAATCCGCTCCACTTCTAAACTCTGAAATTCACTTTCAAAGCTATTTTTGTATTAATCTGAAGCTGTGAAACATGTTGTCTGAGGGATTTTTAATAAACTTAAAAAATGGATGTTTCTTCACTTTCACATGTGTGTGGCCCCCGTGCAGTCGCTCTGAGGACCCCAGCTCTATGTCCTATAGATGAGCAGAATATCTCCGTCATATAAAGGTACCCTGTACAATTCTCATACTCGTTATATCTGTTTTAAATACCGAATGGCGATATGGTGCCCCGTGTGAGGCCATTGGAACAGCGTCTCCATGGAAAAGTCCTGGTCCGTTCATCACGACTCCGGCTAGCGGACATATAGGTGCATCAACATCCAGACACCAGCATGACCACTCCCACACTCTTTTTAAAAACAATGTTCCCAAAACAACAGGCCTGTCCGTCAGCGGGATAGGAATGAGGCTCTGGGGGAAACACGCCGCTCGTTTATTCGCACCTTTGCGGCACAGGTCGCTGAAGCTGCCCAATTGCGTGGGTCTTTTAAATGAAGACGTGTTGTTTGTTGGTCAGTCTGAACTTTGGCTTTCTTCCATCAAATCTGAGCAAACAAACTCAATCTGGCTTTTTCTAGAGGTCCTAAAATGCCCTCATGATGTGTAGACTGTACCGTACACATGTGCACACTCACTTCGAAACCCATGCAGCAGAGCGCATTCCTGACGCGCTCTGCACGAGTATAAATAGATTTGTATGATGTATTGTTCCTAAGGATAAGTACCTCACACAACCCCACCTCAGCCCCCTCTCACTTTCAGACTGAAATATGTCCACGATTGTTGGATGCATTGCTGACTCTAACCAACGTTTTCCTCATGCTCTATTAAATCCGACTGATTCGTCATTGCTTTTGCTTTCTCTTCAGATCCTAAGTCTTTAACCCGTCTCCAGAGACGGATCAATGATTTCATAACACCCTCTCTTTGTTTATATGAAACATTCCTGATGCTCTCTGCGCACACAGACAGGCTTCGGCGTGTTGTTGCTGCAACAGTTTCGTTCTGCAGGCTCAAACATGTCCACGTCTCAGAAAATGATACTTCTTCTGAAGCTGAATGAAGTATTTCAAGGACTCTTGGATCAGCTGGAAAGTGTATCAACCCAGCCTGAGAACTGGCTGTTTTCTGAGAACAACAATGTTGACTTTGTAAAGATGTGTGGTTCTCACAGGACAACGCTACAAACATCTGCTCACATACGATGCAGTGGTGCAGATGTAGAGTATAGCAAGGAGGTGAAGTCTTCTACAGCAGGAACATGCCACATATTGCACCATTTATATACATCGAGAAAACACTTCAATGACTGGATTTATGGTTAAGAATGTGAGGTTTTAAATCAAAAAGTCATAAAAGAAACTTAAGAGAGTCTGAGAGCGGGCGATGCTTTTCTGATTGAAGGACTCTAATCTCACTTCACAAATGCATTACATACATAAAACAGTAAAGCGCTAAATGGAGGACAATAAAGTAAAAAAGGATTATTGTGACGAAGGAATCCAACTTTATTTTTACTGCCTTTTTCAAACCCATCAAATACATTTGAAAGTGAAAAATGAGGATGCTTAAAGTAGTAAAATGCAGTAAAGTAAAAAAGATAATAATAAAACCACAAATAAAATACAACACTTTAATAAAAGGGTTTAACTGTTAACAAATATGAATGTTTTTTGTCTGAGGGTTATTGGGGGCTCATCCTCCTGCAGACGCCGCATCATGCTCTATAAATAACATGTGCCGGGTTCAGTCTGAAGGTGTTTCATCAGAAAGACACTCAGCTAAAATAAGAAAGAAGAAGTGAGCGTTTGCCCAGGAAGGTTCTTTATTTCATTCGAAGCTTTGTCTGGACACAGATGAACGAGGCAACCCCATTATAAAGTATGTCAAGCTTTTAAACCCTTCTGATTACGTAAGAAATACTATTTGTATGTTTATGTTAAAAGCTCTGGCATTTAGGGTAGACAATGTGTTGACTCAAGTAAAGTTTAAATATCTAACATTTCCAAAAGGTATGAGTGAATTTAAGTGGTGTTTGTCTCCCTCTGCTGGACACTGGATGTCAAACATCACAAATACCACCAAATTAAAAAGTCCTGCTTTTTCAACAGTCACATTAAAACAGTTACGAAGTCCACCCACTAGGGGTGTAACGGTTCACAGAGTTCACGGCTCGGTACGTACCTCGGTTTGGGGGTCACGGTTCGGTACAACAAGAAAAAGGCAAACAAAAGCCCCTAATGCATAACTCCAGGTTTGTTGTTATTTATTTTTGAACAGTAGTGCAAGTTTCAGTTTCAAAAATAAGGAACTCTGACATTTTGAATAATTAACTGTATTAAACAGTTAAAAACAAACCACACACAGCACCACACACTCAGGTGGCCGTATTATCTATAATGGCTGATGTCAAACAAAAAGGTTCAATAAGCTGTAAAACTAAAAAGAATGTCTTGAAAATATTACAAAATAAATAATAAGATAGTGTTTCAATCACTTTCGATCACAATCAATAAAAGCCGGGGTCCTCCACTATTGCATAAGGGCGCAGCATAGCCGTTGAAATATATATGCCAAAAGCTTCCGTTATTTATTTTGGTCTCTCGGCTTTCATGTCTATTGGCTTCTTAAAAACAGCGGGGATCAGCTGTTGAACTGCTGCTGTCTTTTGCCGGGCTCCGGTAATTGTAAAATCTGGGTGATGCCTTCTGATATGATTTAGCATGTTTGGCGTGTGTTACCATTAGCATGCCGCACCGCTGTCGAACAACGCCGACTCACCGTCCTCGTCCGATCTTCCACTCGCACTCCATCGTTATTGTAGTCCACACAGCTGATTTAAAAGAAGCAGGTGGATTCTAGCTCTGGCAAACAGCTTTTAGGCGCAATAACTCCACCTGGATTATATATAGTGAAGTGGATACTGGACTGGTTCCTCACTAACTCTAAGAAAGTGGATCAGTCCAGTTCTGAAGTCTTTACACTGGTTCCTCACTGACACTAAGAAAGTGGATCAGTCCAGTTCTGAGGTCTTTACACTGGTTCCTCACTAACACTAAGAAAGTGGATCAATCCAGTTCTGAAGTCTTTACACTGGTTCCTCACTGACACTAAGAAAGTGGATCAGTCCAGTTCTGAAGTCTTTACACTGGTTCCTCTCTAACACTAAGAAAGTGGATCAATCCAGTTCTGAAGTCTTTACACTGGTTCCTCACTAACACTAAGAAAGAGGATCAGTCCAGTTCTGAAGTCTTTACACTGGTTCCTCACTGACACTAAGAAAGTGGATCAGTCCAGTTCTGAGGTCTTTACACTGGTTCCTCACTAACACTAAGAAAGTGGATCAATCCAGTTCTGAAGTCTTTACACTGGTTCCTCACTGACACTAAGAAAGTGGATCAGTCCAGTTCTGAAGTCTTTACACTGGTTCCTCTCTAACACTAAGAAAGTGGATCAATCCAGTTCTGAAGTCTTTACACTGGTTCCTCTCTAACACTAAGAAAGTGGATCAATCCAGTTCTGAAGTCTTTACACTGGTTCCTCACTAACACTAAGAAAGTGGATCAGTCCAGTTCTGAAGTCTTTACACTGGTTCCTCACTAACACTAAGAAAGTGGATCAATCCAGTTCTGAAGTCTTTACACTGGTTCCTCACTGACACTAAGAAAGTGGATCAGTCCAGTTCTGAAGTCTTTACACTGGTTCCTCTCTAACACTAAGAAAGTGGATCAATCCAGTTCTGAAGTCTCTACACTGGTTCCTCACTAACACTAAGAAAGAGGATCAGTCCAGTTCTGAGGTCTTTACACTGGTTCCTCTCTAACACTAAGAAAGTGGATCAGTCCAGTTCTGAAGTCTTTACACTGGCTCCTCACTAACACTAAGAAAGAGGATCAGTCCAGTTCTGAGGTCTTTACACTGGTTCCTCACTGACACTAAGAAAGTGGATCAGTCCAGTTCTGAGGTCTTTACACTGGTTCCTCACTAACACTAAGAAAGTGGATCAATCCAGTTCTGAAGTCTTTACACTGGTTCCTCACTGACACTAAGAAAGTGGATCAATCCAGTTCTGAAGTCTTTACACTGGTTCCTCTCTAACACTAAGAAAGTGGATCAAGTCCAGTTCTGAAGTCTTTACACTGGTTCCTCACTGACACTAAGAAAGTGGATCAGTCCAGTTCTGAGGTCTTTACACTGGTTCCTCTCTAACACTAAGAAAGTGGATCAGTCCAGTTCTGAAGTCTTTACACTGGTTCCTCACTAACACTAAGAAAGAGGATCAGTCCAGTTCTGAGGTCTTTACACTGGTTTCTCTCTAACACTAAGAAAGTGGATCAGTCCAGTTCTGAGGTCTTTACACGGGTTCCCCACTAACACTAAGAAAGTGGATCAGTCCAGTTCTGAGGTCTTTACACTGGTTCCTCTCTGACACTAAGAAAGAGGATCAGTCCAGTTCTGAGGTCTTTACACTGGTTCCTCTCTGACACTAAGAAAGAGGATCAGTCCAGTTCTGAGGTCTTTACACTGGTTCCTCACTAACACTAAGAAAGAGGATCAGTCCAGTTCTGAGGTCTTTACACTGGTTCCTCTCTAACACTAAGAAAGTGGATCAGTCCAGTTCTGAGGTCTTTACACTGGTTCCTCACTAACACTAAGAAAGTGGATCAGTCCAGTTCTGAAGTCTTTACACTGGTTCCTCACTAACACTAAGAAAGAGGATCAGTCCAGTTCTGAAGTCTTTACACTGGTTCCTCTCTAACACTAAGAAAGAGGATCAGTCCAGTTCTGAAGTCTTTACACTGGTTTCTCTCTAACACTAAGAAAGAGGATCAGTCCAGTTCTGAGGTCTCTACACTGGTTCCTCACTGACACTAAGAAAGAGGATCAGTCCAGTTCTGAGGTCTCTACACTGGCTTCCTGTCAGAGACTTCATACTGCTGCTGGTTTATAAAGCATTGAATGGTTTATTCTGATTTGCTGCTACATTATGATCTATCTAGAACTCTCAGGTCTTCTGGTCTGCTTTCGGTCCCCAGAACCAGAAATAAACCTGGAGAAGTTCAGTTATCCAAACATCTGGAACAAACTCCCAGAATCCTGCAGGTCCTTTCGAATCCAGTCTAGAGACCTGGTCATACCTCACACTGCACTGTGACTGTATTCATGTATTATTTTATACCTGGGTTATTTTATTATCTTTGCTGTTTAACCTGTTAAGCCTGGCATCCCCGGGATCTTTTTCTCACGAAACTGTATCTCAGTGTTTCTTAACATTTAACAACCTATTAATGGTTCTTACCCACTTAACGGGAAGAAACTCAGCTAGCTGACAATACAAACCACTTTTACCGAAACAGAACACAAGTCTCAGAAGAAGCATCGAAGAGCAAAAACGGAAAATAGTCTTACCCTTGCTGATTTTCTCATCAAAAGTTGTGTTCAATGGCCTTAAAATGATAAAGACGCTGCTGAAGGTTAATCCTTAGGTTAATCCAATGTGTCCGTGTCACTTTGAAATGATTACTGATAATCCATCATTCTATTTTTGTCAAAAACTGAGATTTCATATTAGCTGTTATTAGCACTATTAGAGCTATAACCCAGCTTCCGGTTTTGGGCATGCTGGCTGCGCATCACTCTCATTCACCAATGGTAATGTTTAGATGGATTTTAGGAACTTATCTCTCAATTCTATTGGCTCTAACAGTTCAAAAGAGATGTCAATCATCAAAATTAACTGATGGGTTCCAGAGATATGGCAAATCCACCCAAATGACCCCAGAAGTGTGTTTTTTCTAAACCTCTCTAAAAAGGTATTATTGATACAGGGTACTTATTATATGTTATAGTTTGGATTCCTTTTTTGTTTGACGGACACTTTAGTTTATATTTTTTTACTATGTTCAGTCTGAATTTACTGTAAAATAAAAAACATCTATATTGATTCTGACTCTTCTGCATCCAACTCACAGGTGTAACCTTGCTTTGAGAACAAAGATTATTAATTCAACACTTTTAGAAGATATGGTCATTTGTTCTGGGAATGTCATTCTCGAGCCAGAGACCTGAAAAACAGGCTCAGGGGTTAACAGGTTAATGACTGTTTTTAAATGCCATTTTATAAAGTGATGCCGCTGCACTAATGTCTTTAGTTTCTGTAAACTTGGAATTCCCTGCTGTGTAAACCTGCCTTTTAAAATGCATGCCTGAACAAAGACATGACCTTTTTGTGTCTCCCTAAATTACAATATTGGCTGCTTTTCTTTTGAGTCATTTTTTTCCTAAACTCCATTTTGCTAGTTTTTCTTAAATACGATGACTTCTTTAAGGTTTTGAATGCATTACATTTTACTTGTGGTGGAGTATTTTCCAGATACTGCAATGAGGGATCTGAGCATGTCTTTCGACACTATCACTCACAGCAGGGGACATTTCTCCTGCAGTTTTTCTCATGTTGGATTTTGATGGTAAGACTTTTACTTTGAGTTGTTTTAGATCGTTGTTCTGAAGGAACCAAAACTCTTCTTCTTCTTCTTTTTCTTCTTCTTCTTCTCCAGTTTCTCCTGGGCAGCGTTACAGAAACCTCAGGAATCTTTCCATGGAAAATCAAGAGCACATGTGTGCAGGACACACACACACACACACATGCACACACACACACACACACACACACACACACACACACTCACGCACACACACACACGCACATGCACACACATACTCATTTATATCTCATTTTATTTTGTCAAGGTTCGGGGGAGTGTGTGGGAAAGAAAGTCCCTCTGGAGGGAACACAGGGGCTTTGCAGACCATTCACTAAAACCTATCCAACACACTATAGGAGAAGGAACACCACAGAAGAAGAATAGAGCCTCTTTAAGAAATGAAAGGTTCATCCTCTGGGGAGCAGGAACAAACAGAACCAGAGAGACGTGTTTCCTTTCATTGTCGTTTATTTCTTTGAACACAGAAGAAAAACATTTGATTTATTTTCTCTAAAACTGCACTTTGGAGCTCAGAATATTGTCAGTGTGTTTGTCACGCTAACATGTTTCATCGTGAAACAAAATAAAATATAAGACGAAAACGTTAAATCAAATATCCCCGCAAATATAAGAAACCCCTCCTAGGACCTGCTAAGAGTGAGTGTGTGAGTGTGAGTGTGAGTGTGAGTGTGAGTGTGTGTGTGTGTGTGTGTGTGTGTGTGTGTGTGTGTGTGTGTGTGTGTGTGTGTGTGTGTGTGTGTGTGTGTGTGTGTGTGTGTGTGTGTGTGTGTGTGTGTGTGTGTGTGTGTGTGTGTGTGTGTGTGTGTGTGTGTGTGTGTGTGTGTGTGTGTGTGTGTGTGTGTGTGTGTGTGTGTGTTACATCTTCAGGGCTTTAGGGTTGACCACCCTGCCGATGAACAGCAGCGCCCCCGAGGCCTCGTCCCGGATCAGGAACAGGAAGGGGCGGTCCACGCGGTACGTCAGGTGACCCGGAGCACCGCTCCTCGGGTACTGGTTCCCCTCGGGCGCCGTCTCCATGGCGACCTTGTGATGGACACTTCCCAGCTTGGTAGCCTGGGTCGAGATCTTCTCCAGGTCCGTGTCTGCGAGCCAATCAGAGAGTCCTGCAGGAGGAATGAATGAGTCGGTATGATACTCAATGTAAGTACTGCTTTTTCTTATTTTTGTATGTCATTGTATTTTTCTTAAAATAGTTGTCTCTGTGTTTTCTCATTTTTGTTTTACTTTCATGTCTGCACCACAAAACCAAGTCAAATTCCTCATACGTGTCAACCTACCTGGTGATAAACATGTTTCTGATTCTGATTCTAATACGGATTTACTTGGTGCCGCCCTGAGTGGCTGCCTGTTTAGCTTTTCTCTATTTCTTCCACCTTACTCTTACTCTTTATTGGACTTAGTTTAATCGTAGATGTTGGGACACTGATTTCTATCAACTCTAATCTGTGTGAATCTGTGCTGTCCTGTTTTTCATTCTCACCCTGTTGCTGTTAAACTACTGAATGTACCCACGGGGATTAATAAAGTCCATCTTATTTAAAATACGGAGCTGAATCTGAAAGTAGGTTTTCTCTCACGGATCCTGCTGTTATGTTCAATGTTTGTTGTTTGTTTTTCATGTGTCTTGATGTTTGTCTGTTGATGTTACACATGGAGCTGCTGTGATGCAAGTCAAATTTCACACTTGACCTGAGTATTATCGTATCATGTCGTATCGTATCTTATCTTATTTAATCACTTCCTGTCCTCCGGTCTGGAAGTCAATGGTTTTCTGAATGTGTTTTTGGTGGGATGGTTTGTGACTAACCCAGGTCAGTGAGCAGCGGCAGCAGGTCAGTGGAGAAGCTGAGTTTCAGGGCGGGCAGCGACAGGGACACCTCGACAGGTTGCAGCGTCATGGAGAGGTCCTGCACGAACTCTGCCGTCAGACTCTCCTCCAGCAGCGTGGTGTTGGACGTCACGTCGTCCGGCAGGAACACGTACATGCTGATGTCGTCCTGCATCTGGATCTGAGCGATCTGCAGGAGTTTCAAGATACAGGGCTTTATCATCATGTGCTGAGTAGCTATGTGTAGATATGGTAATGAAAAGCTGAAGTCACAGGCTCCTCCAACAGAGCAACATGAATGTATGTAGGTCATAGAACAAGTAAAACAGATTAATCAAATAAAAGATAGATAAAGTCATTTTTCATAAATTCTGAATTTTCTCTGAAAATCCCCAAATTCTGACTTTTTCTGAAGATTCAAGGCTTTATCATCCTGTGTAGATATGGCAATGAAACACTGACGTCCTCCAACAGAGCAACATGAATATCTATACAGATGTAGCACTCCAGATAGGACTCCACCCAGCGGATTCCAACCGAAAACCCAGCGGATTCCAACCGAAAACCCAGTGGATCCCAGTGGCTGGGGGCGTTGCCAAATTCCCGCATTTGTTTAATTACAGGATTTAACCATGAGATGGCGCTTCATTCACAAATACACAAAGACAACTGGGTGGTGTAGAACTTAGTCTGTTTGCAATGTTTGCAGCTCTGCAGTTGTGTTTGCTGAATACTGTAGCATGTAATTACTTATTTGTTATGGTTTTCACAGGCTACTATAATGAAAAAACATCAATATTTTAGATCAAATAAAGTATATCTAATATTATCTTAATTGTAATTCAATAATATATAGTCTTTATATATTAAATAATCATAATAATAATGTAAATGTTTACACTTCTTTATTTTGTATACTCATACTTTTACCTTTACAATAGTTTGCTTTAATATGCAGTATATTTTTTGTAATATGGTCAAAACACCACCAGACTTCAGATGACAGTTAATGGTCCAGCCTCAACATGTCTATGTGCCATTATTGAGTTTTCCTCAAAAGCTGTTGCCATGGCAACGCATCCCTTGCAATAAAACACGATATTGCTATAACTCCTATGAAAACTGTCAAAAAGTGCTAAAACCTCACATGTGTGCTAACAGACCAGTCGTGAAGACATCTACAGGACAGTTTTGAGATTTCTTCAAATGAGTTCCAGTGTGGCAGCTTTTTAATCACTGTTCCCCCTGGTGGATCCATGATCCATTCTAGCTGGTTTCATTATAATTTAATTTATTTATTAAGGGGGCGTATCAAGTCCTGCGGGGGGTTTTCCTTTCAGCAAGGCCCACCCCGTGCCGATCACGGGCCCACATGGGTAGGGGCATCCGAAATGAGGTGCTACATCTGTATAGGACATAAAACACATAAAACAGATACAATAGTGCAAGAGAATGTTTTGAGATGTGCAAATACATACAAATACAATAGAAATAGTGCAAGAAGTAAATGTTATATAATATATTGGATATATTGGATAAATCATTTGCAAAATGTAAACAGATGAATGTTTATGGATGTTCTTTATAAAGTTCAGGTGTTTAATAGTCTTGTGGCCTGTGAGATGAAGCTGCGTTCAGGTCAGATCTCAGACAGTGGAGTACTGAACTCCATCTTCACAGTTATGGGTATTGAAGCTCAAACTAATGTTTTGATTGATCTCATAATAATGTAACACAATCAGAGACTGGATATATCGTAACATGTACGTTCAATAAATGTATGGGCTTCAGATCAGGGGCATCTGGTGCGACTTGTCATGTGTTTTCTCCTACTGATGCAGCCATCGTTTTATAAATTGTGCACAACGTGGAAGTGAAAGCAGTGCTCTGTTTACTTACATGTTACAATAAACGTGTCACTTAAAGCAATGAATACTCACAATAGTGATCAAAATATTTGTGAATGTCATTTTGGCTATATTTCTGGAGCCCCAGAAAGTGTAAAAATGAACAAAGAACAAAGTCACTTCAGGAATGTACTACTGCTTTTTTGATGTTGTATTGTTTTATTTTCATCGAGTGCAGCATGATAGACTCAGCTACAACCGCATCTCATTGTGCTTTATGATAATAAATGATCCTCACCGTGCAGCTCAGGTCCGAGTCGGCGCCAATCTTCACGGGGTAGTTATCCTGTTGCATCATGGGAACGCGGACAGGAGCCGCCCCGTCCACTTGGAAGTTCTCCATCACTCCACTCTGACCGAAGCGGGTCACCCACTTCCCTGTTCACAGCAGACACTGAGTTCATAGTCAGCCAACTGTATTGTCAATCTTTCAGTTTGTGTGTACAGACAGAGAGATTGAAATACCGTTTCCCACAATCCCAAATGCAAAAATACAAATGTAAAAATATGTATACAAATATATATATCCTATATATACACAATCAACAGACACATGTATACATATGCACACACACACTGAAAAAACTGGAACGATGACTTTAATTAAATGTATTATGTCAACAAATGTCACACACCTGTATTAGGTTAGTTGAAAGCAATAATATTAAGTTGAACCTATTATGTTTTATCTAAACCTAACATATTATCAGTTATTTTACATTTGTTGACATAAAACATTTAATTAAAGTCAACGTTTCCGATTTTTCAGTGCATTAAGACATAAATAAAAGCACAACCATCAATATATATAAAATAATAGTCACTTTAATATCTTTGGGAAATGTGAATTAGTGCAAGATTGTCCATAGCAGCTGGATCCTGCACATCAGAACCAGAGAACCAGAGAACCAGAGAACCAGAGAACCAGAGAACCAGCCTCCCTTCATCGCACTCACCTTTGAAGTAGGAGGCGCTGACGGTGTGCACTCCAGCGTTTCGGGGGAGGGGCTTGGCTAGGAGGCGCTGCACCTTCCTTCCGGTCTCCTGAGACACCCAGGTGTTGATCTCGGACACGTCTTTGGGTCCTCCCGCCAGAGTCTTAGGCCGAACTCCGTACTGCTGCTCCACCAGGGCGAAGAACTCCTGCTTTGGACGAATGCCTGAAGAACAAAGAGTTAAAAATCTCACGTACAGAACTCATCAAAATACTTAACATAGTTTGAGTTGTTTTTAGACATATAATGCAGAAAAGTAACATATATATATATATATATAACTGTTTTCATGTGTTACCCTATCTATTGCTGCATTACAGTGTTTCCATTCAGAAGATCCAAAAAGGTTTGCCTTTATTGGATGAAAAATGTAGTTTGTTTTTAACACAAAAATACCTACATATCTGCTATTTCTGAGCTGGAGCAGCTCTCACGCAGAGAACTTCAGATGAACGTTTGACCTGAAGGCCACACATCTGGAAACACAGATGTGTTCAGCTCACACAGCAGATGGACTCCCACAATATTGCAAGAATGAATCTTGTCAGCTTCATGTGTTGAGTTTATGTAACCAGAGTCCTATGAGGAGCGACAGGTGCGGTTCAGTTAGCAAAGAATGGCACTGAAGCCTTCCCCTCAACCGTTGATCTGATTGGTTGCAGTAAGCCTGTGATTGAAATGGTTCATCCAATCAGCTGCCAAGTCTATATTGAAAGGACCTGCCAATCGCCAAACAGTTTCCAATAACGCACCCGAAGGTTATGTAATCCAACACTTTCCCAAAAACTGACAAAAGCTGAAGCTCACCTTCTTGTAACTAGCATAACAACATTCCCATGCTTCTTCAAAGATAATAATCTAGGCCAGTGGTTCCCAAACTTTTTTGTCTCGTGGACCCCTTGAGCTGGTCCCCATTCTCGAGGTACCTCCTACATTTTCTCTTGTGTTATCGTATTAAACCCAACTGCTCCTTAGATGAAAACCACTTGTATAACTCACCCTTAAAGGTGGGGTAGGTCATTTTGGAGAAAGCAGCTCGAGTGGCTAGAATCTGAAAACACAACCGGAGAAAATATGCCACTTCCTCACAGAGCCCCTCCTCCAACACACACGAACCCGCACATGACCAACGAGGGCACGAGATCAGTTTGTGCCCCGATGGAAGGCTGACAGGCAGGTCGGCCATCCAATCCGTTTAGCCGGCTCAGATGATTGGTCGTGCTTTTTACAGTACCACGGCTTCAAAGCACTTCAGATATTCATTGCTATCGGGACGTTAAGAGCATTCCATGGAATATAACACAAAGTGTATCTCGAGCCGGTTTCTCAAACTTACCTACCCCACCTTTAATGCAAATGCATTTAAACTTGACATTTACACTAATTTTCAGTGAACAAAAATAATCTTTAGACTCGCTTCCAGCAGTTTCAACATCTTTTAAGACGAGAGCTTTTAAGGAGACGCTTGAGCTGACTTGTCTTTCATACGCTTTGATAGTTCTGGGGGCAAGACACCAGGATTATGACCATTTATTTGAAAACGTTTTTTGTGTGGAAATATATTGCGGTCCTTAATCTTTTAAAGAACCCCTAGGGGTCCCTGCACCCCCTGATCTAGGCTGCTTTTAGTGATATCAAAGTTTGTTTTTTTGACAGAAAGATTCATGTAGATTTATTTTACATCCAGCCCCCCAACATGGACTCACGTCGGGACAGGTAGAGGCGGGCCGCGGTGCTCAGGCCCTTCCCGGGGGTCCGGACGGAGGCCAGTAGGTCCTTCAGGGTGCCGTGCAGCTGGGGGTCCTGCAGGGTGTGGTACCGGAGGGCCCGGAACAGCATCCGCTCAGCCCGCTCAGACCCTCCTGGGGACAGAAGGGGTCATCTTCAATGAGGTGACATATTCGGAAATAATTCTGTAATTCATTCCAGTGAATTCTTCCACGTTTCTGACATTTACCTGGCTCAGTGAAACCAAGAACATCATCATCTAAAAGTCATGATCAGAGGCGGCGCTAGGGGGTGGCTACTTGGGCTCAAGCCCCGGATGTTTTCTGAAAAGCCCCGGATGTTTCACTTAAAAAAAAAAAAATTAAAAAAATTAAAAAAAAAAATTTTGTTGAAAATGTCTCGGGAGTAATGTGCAGTACCGGAGTCCACCAGAGAGGCAGCCGCTGCGGGACATTAGCCTGCGTACTGCGTAGCCTTCCCTGCCCTGAAGAAGAAGTGATCCTTCCTAGTGCCTGACGAGTTTTAAGCTAATAGCCTATAAAGTTATGGATATTAGAAAGTTATTTTCATTGAAGCAGGCGCCACAAGCTGCAGCAGCAGCAGCAGTATCAGCAGCTGACAACAATGTCATCACCAGCAGTGAAGAAATGGATGTTTCAGGTTTGTGAATCTAATGGTGATATCTGCACTCTGGCTGACTGAGTAAGAAGTGAAAAAGAGTGATGTACTGTAACGTTAATCTTATAGCTAGTAAACATGGAGTAACCAAGGCAAGGCAAGTTTATTTATATAGCACCTTTCAACACAAGGCAATTCAAGGTGCTTTACAAAAATGAAAGACATTCAGACAAAGGCATTTAAAAACAGTAAAAGATAATAAAAGAAACATTAAAAGAAAAAATACATGAATAAAAAGTTACAGTGCAGTTTAAGATATGAATAGTTCACACAGAAGTTCCACTTTACTGATGAACACAACAGCTCAGTTTAAATTAAAAGCAGCGACAAAAAGATAAACCACACTAAGTCAATACCCTTATATGTTAGTATGTATACAGAACATGACTAAAAATTATCCTAAGATGTAACGTTAACCTTTCATACCTCAGTCTACTTTTAAGACACTAAAATAACGTAATCCAATTTTTATTTTGTTTTCGCGCGTGGAATTATACCGGCTCTCGTTTCAGTACACATACCAACGGAACCATAGCAACGGAACTGACAGGCAACTGTTATGTAAATCTAGGACCCAACACTGTGGAGAGTACAAGTCAAAGTGATCAAAACAAATAAATGGTGAATCAAACAGAGCTGTCTTTCTAGTTATTTATTTGAAGCTTCAAATAACTGACAGGCAACACTCTGAATCCGATTGGCTGTGACTGCATCCAGTGCCCGATTCAGAAACGTGACTCTTACACTCTTTACGTCACAAACAAAGATGGTGGATGAGAATAGATCTATAAAACGATAAGCAATGCGCAGTGGATCGGAAGAGGACGGTGTGTCGGCGTTGTTCGATAGCGGTGCGGTATGCTAATGGAACACACAAACATGCTAAATCACATCAGAAGGCATCACCCAGATGTGCCAATCACCGGAGCCCGGCCAAAGACAACAGCAGTTCAACAGCTTATCCCCGCTGTTTTTAAGAAGCCAATAGACATGAAAGCCGAGAGACCAAAATAAATAACGGAAGCTTTTGGCATATTTTTTCAACGACTTTGCGTTCTTGAAACACTTTCTTATTATTTATGATGTAATATTTTCAAGACATTCTTTTTAGTTTTACAGCTTGATGAAACCTTTTTGTTTGACATCAGCCATTATAGATACTATGGCCACCTGAGTGTGTGTGGTGCTGTTTGTGGTTTGTTTTTAACTGTTTAATACAGTTAATTATTCAAAATGTCAGAATTCCTTATTTTTAAACTGAAACTTGCACTACTGTTCAAAAGTAAATAACAACAAACCTGGAATTATGCATTTGGGACTTTTTCTTGCTTTTTCTTGTTGTACCGAACCGTGACCCCCAAACCGAGGTACGAACCGAACCGTGACTTCTGTGAACCGTTACACCCCTAGTCCCCGGTGTTCCAGGGAACTCACCAAGTGTCAGAAAACACAACCCTCTCTCTTTTCCTCCATACCCAAATCTCTAAAAACGGGGCTGCAACGGATCTGATATAGACTGATCTTGTAATAATATAATAATAATCCTTATATTTATTATAGCGCTTTCTCAATGACTCTCAAAGCACTTTACAAATACACATTACACATACAGATCATACATGTAATGGTCATATACTGTGGACAATACCCACAGGAGCAAATTCGGGTGAAGTGTCTTGCCCAAGGACACACCGGCCTGCCTGATCTTGAATTATTTTCTACGTCACAGAAGTGGTGCTCCGCTTATTGGTAAATTCTCCACCTATCAGGGGAATGTGGGGTTGGGCCATGGCCGGCCATTGCGCTGGAGACGCTGTAGTACATATGCCAGGCCTGTAAGTGGCGCTGTAGTCTACCACAAAAGCAGCGAAGAAGACTTCCCACGCATGGTTGCCCTTTTGTTTATACTCCGCTCTGGCTCTTTTTCTCCCTCCCCGAGGCAAGCGTTTGCTCCCGCTGCTGTAATTCAATGCAATCCCTCCCTCGCTGTAATTCTCTCCGGTAGTCCATCAGCAGATGACAAACACCCTCCTCTCCGGCTCTTCCAAGGAACAAGGGGACCGTGTGGCAGAGTTTCAGTTAGATTTTTATTTCGCCGGTCAACATGTCCGTTAAAGTTTAAATCTTCCGGACAAAATTAGAAAAGTGCCGGTCAAAGGTCTTCTTTGTTATTTATTGAGCTTTAAAACAAATGAATAACGACTCTATATAATAATAATATAAGAATAAAACACGGAGGACGGAGATCTATTTTTCTCCCCCTCTTCTCCCCGCTGCAGCCCAGCAGCTGATCTCAAAGCACGCTCCCCTCTCCTGCAGGGGGGCGTGGTGCAGCTCACATAATCAGCCCCCTGCAAAAACAGCGCTGGAAAGAGCAAATAGAGCTAAATGAAGCATGGCTAAAATGCAGGATCTGTTTGGTATTTTGAAAGAAAAAACATTTATATACTTTATATAGGTATGGCCCTACAATATATTGTTCAAATATAGCATGATATGTCCCCTTTAAGGTATTATCCCCCGGACCCCCCTAGAGGAGGTGACGACCCCCCTAAAGGATGTTTGGTCCACCCCCCACTTGTAAAAAAAATAGCACTTTACCCCTGCACCCCCCCCCCCCCCAACAACTCCTGGGCTAAGCCCCGGATCTCCGACAATCCTAAATCCGCCTCTGGTCATGATCTTAGTTTGTATGTTTCCTTTGTTACTTTGAAAGGTGTTTTCTCTTTGTCTTATTTTACTTCCTGTCTTTGTTTTTTTGCCCTGATTCTTGTCGTGGTCTCCTTGCTGCCCTCGTGTCTTTACCTGCCCCCCCCCCCCCCCCCCAGCTGAGTCTTGTTCATGTAATTAGTCCTGTCTTTAGATGTGCCCGTCTGTTTAACAGTTTGCCGTCTTTGTTCCCGTCTCTGTCCTCATTCCCTTGGTGCCTGCCATGGTTCCTCATGCCCTCTCTGACCTGCACATGTTCACTTTTCTTCGTTTTGTTTTACTTTGCATGGAACCCCTGTGTTTGTATTAAACTGTTTATTTCTATCAGCTTCCGTTAAATAAGGCATGTTTAATCTACACTGGCTACATTGACCCATACATGTTCCTGCACGTTTGCCGGTTCTCTTCCCGTTGCAAGACTTTATCTCCCAGCAGTTGCGTGAGAGATTAAGCTTTTCTAAATGATTGCCTCTGGTTATCGGGTTTGGCAGTTCACTTTGGCAAGCTATCAAACCAAGACGAGCTCAGACTGAAATGCTTGAGGTGTGAAGTACAGTAATGATCAGAAACCGTGCGTCTGTCCGCAGTCTGACCTTATGATGATGATGATGATGATGATGTTTTTCAGCACACTAAAACTTGAAATTACTTTCTACCGGTTTGGCCGATGGGCCCGAACACACCGTGGCGATCCGAGCCAGAGTTTGGTTTTAGTGTGTCGTGTGTTTGTGTGTTCACCCATGGAGAGCTGAGTCAGCGCCGCGGACACGCTGATGGGCGACAGGAAGATGTTGGTGGAGGCTTCGCCGGCCGCCAGAGCGCGGAACAGGTTGTATCCGAAGTCCGAGGTGGCGGCGCCCATCTTAGTGGTCGGCGTGGTGAAGAGCTCCACATGTTCCTCCTCTGCCTCCCCCGCCTCACCTCCAGAGTCCGACTGAAACACAACGACAAGGCAAGTTTATTTATACGGCAGCTTTCAACACAACGCAATTCAAAGTGCTTTACAAAAATGAAAGACATTAAGACCATTTAAACCTATTACACTGTTCTTCATCAGTAGATCACAGGTTTCAGATCCAGAGCCTGTCTCTGATTGGCTGAAACACCAAACAGATCATTGCAGCATTACCCACAATCCAGTGGCGGCTGGTGGAAAATATTGTTGGTGGGGCTGTTGATATAGTGAGTAAAAACATTTTTTTTGGGAGAAATTACCCCTTAAATTAGGACTTCTGGTGATGTAATGGCGCGTTTCCAGTGCAGCGCGGAGCTCGCTTTAATGCTGTGTTCAGACCGGACGCGATGCGAATATTCGCTTCGCTCTAGTCGCTCAGATTTCACCGCGGCTGCCAGCTGTGTTTACTCGCATCATTCAAACAAGACGTGCTCGGGAGCTACAACTACAACAAAATGAACATATTTTACCGTGATTAAATTGTAATACACGTTTCTAAATGATGCCGACGTAACATCATACTGATACCGGTTAGTAAAAACCATGAATTAATGCTTTGACAAGTCTGCAGACAGACGGCAGGCGAAAACCCTTTTAAAATGCTTGTTTTCTGAATGGAGATCGGCTAAGCTAACGTTATATATGCTCCGACCATCTACACTCACAACAACGGCCTACAGACATAAATAAACCAGCGACTGTATTCTCCATGACACAGACAGTCTGTGGTTTGTACTTGTGTAACTTTTGTCTAGTTTCTGAACAGATCGTATCTGTCCCCGGCTGTTTGAAGAGCAAGCATGGGAAACAAAAGATAGCATTTACCTGTTTGCATCGTTTGCATCCAGCTAGCCATCCCTTTCTGGTGTACCAGCTACGTGAGAAGCCTCGTTAATACGTTTTGTCTTTTTCACGAGCTTGCTGGGATATATACAAATCGGGTTGGTCCGGTCCAAGGTCTTTAAGTATCAATTTATCTCCCAAACTTCTCCTTTCGAAAGGATTGGAGAGTAACTCTTGCACGGAATTGGGTGCGGACCGAGGTCCGGCGACTCCACCTGCACACCATTCTCATCCAAATACTGCGTCACCTTGGTCACTCACGAGTCTAAAAAACAACTCACGTCAACGCACGTAAGCAACGTGGGCGCCAACGTGGGCGCCAACGTGGGCGCCAACGTGAGCGCCCTCGTGACCAAAATATTTGACGGCGCTGATTGGCTGAAATTATGTTTCGGCGGCACAGTTTACTATTGAGACTTTTGAAACCTGCTGGTTGTTGCTGTTTGGCTCGGGGGCTCTGCCCCGTAATGATAAACTAATGCCACGGGCAAGGCCATGCAGGAAACAGGTGACTTATCAGTAACTTTAGACATCGTAACACCATTTTAAACGAGATTTTATTGTAGATTATACATTTTACTGATACCAATTGTATGATATTTACCTTGTTCATTAAAAATAAATATATAAAATATATTTATTTTTTCTTTTTAATTTTATTTTTTGTATGTGGGAAGAGGTGGGGCGGCGCCCCTAGCGCCCCTATGGGCCGGCCGCTACTGCCATAATCCCCTCTGTTTCAGCCCTGTTTCCAAAGTGCTGATTCTCTGTCTGTTACTTTAGATGAAAATAAGGAGCCCCTCCCCACGCCCCTCTGAGAGACATTTGGTTACAAAGAACTCAATGGAGCTCTAGAGGAGATTCAGGTGATAAGGGGGGGGGGGTTACCTTGGTTGGTGATTGGCTAATGGTTACACAAGACAACACATCGTTATGACATCACAAAGTGGACAAAATCTGATCAGCTCATTTGAGTCCGTGCATGATACGTGTTGGTGATAAGAAAAAGTGCATCTGAAGTGTGATACCTGAGCCCGGCAGAAGCTCACTGCGACTCCGCACACCAGAAGGAAGATTGTTTGCTTCATCCTGAAAGACAGAAACATGATGATGAGGAAGATGTATATGCTTAATTCATTCTGTTATCAGAAAGTGCATGAGCAAAAACAAAGATCATGTTTTACTTCAACGTGGTTTCAACGCGACGCATTAAGCATTTGGACTATTTTGACAGATTATTCAATATATATACAATATATGTTTTAGTGCATTTAACTGGACTGCAAGGCTAAAAGCCGTGTGTTCCCTTTGGAGGGGAATACTAATATACTAACATACTGATATCCACGTGAACATGAGCAGGGAGGCCCCTTCGACAGGGGCACGGTCAGAGTTACATCGTTTCAGTGATCTGTGTAATTGCAGGGAAACGCCACTAAATCACAACCAGCTGAAACACCACACAAATACACAGACGTGATCTCCAGCGATCACGAGTTCTCATCGTGGCTCTGGGTTTTAGAGAAACATCAAGTCTCCAACTTGGAAACTAAAGACACACATCGGGACATCTGGACCTGGTTTTCATGGTTTCCCGAAATCACGGTCTGTCATCTGAACCCCAGACCGTGCACACACACACACACGCGTGCACACACACACACACACACACGTGTGCACACACACGCGTGCACACACACACTCACACACGCGTGCACACACACACGCATGCACACACAGACACACGCACACACACACACACCCTCACACACACACACACACACACTCACACACACACTCACACACACACACACACACACACATGCACAAACACACACACACACTCACACACACACAGCCTGATGGGAAACCCAGACGGTGTCTTCCATAAAAAACCTTGGAGCAGTTTCTTCAGACTTTTGGACTTTTTTGAACGACTTCTCCGAAAACTCTCATCTGTCTTCAAAAGAAAAGGATGAAGACGGAAGTAGCTCCAATGAGATGATAGCAACACGTAGCATAAAGCAAGAAGGTGAACTGGTAATAATGATGCACTTTCCCCTATCCTCTGCCCCACACCTATGTAACCCCTGGATGCAGTTAGGTTTGCACACACAGATGTCAGACGGTTCCACCAGAGCCTGAAGGCAACACGGCTCGAATGTAGACATTGTGTCGATTCATCCTGCATCAAGAGTCAGCCGCCCGGTGCCCTGCAGGAACTTGCAGAAACCCACAGGAATGTTTCTCATTGGCTGCTCCTCCACTGTCTCGTCGTGTCTGGGCTTCACAGAGATGCAGAAATGTCCCTGGCACCAAGACAAACTAACCCCAGGTAACGTGCAGCTGCAAACAACCCCCATCTGCACTTTAGCATGACCTTTGAAGCCACACGTCGATAAGGCATTCTATTTAAACACGCTATGGACTCCCAAGCCGTCTCCGCAGCTGGAACATTTGGTAAAAAGTGAGAGACTTTTGTGCAGAAACAAAAACTCCTCAGTGACTGCAAACACTCATCAAGTTCGTGGAGTTCGTCTTTTTCTTAGATTGATGCACGGCAGCTAAGACGGTTGTATCTTTACGACAACATATTGAGTCGATCCTGACATCTCATCCTGCAGCTTTGAGTCGTCAGGACATTCATTTCCATTCATTGCACGATGTGAAGAAGTCAAAACGTGAGCATGAAAGCACAAAATACCCCAAACAGCTCATTCAAAGTGCTCTCACCTCTCTCTGCAGCGTCCACGTCGCTCAGCTCCTGGTTCTGCAGCAGAGACGAGGCTGAACCAACAACGCCCCGGGCAGCTCGGAGAGGAAGGGCTGATTCAGGAGAACCAGGAGGGGCTGCACCGCCTCCTCTCAGGTGTTTAGAGAGAGAGATATATATATATATATAGATATAGATATATAGCTATAGATATATAGATAGCTTCATCCTGCTGCCTGAGCCCTCAGGAAGTCTCAGATAATAAAGATGAAAAAGCCTTAAAGCTCTGCAAAACTCCCTGAAACTGAAGCTGTGTTATTTCACTACTTGTTGCATGAAGGGTTAACCTCCCTGAGCAAAACAGCACTACGTTAGATTTTCGACATGACTGAATATCAAATCATCGCATTGTAGATACAACATCAGCAAGAAGAAGAACCAACCTGATCTCACCAGAATGCGTGACTCCACCACGACTCCTTAACACCGCAATGCGTGGTGGAGTCACGAACTTTGTTACATTTACGTGTCGGCACCACGCAAACAACCCCAATGTAAAGTGAATGAGGCTCCTTTGTCGTGGTGCACACACGCATTTCTACAACGTCCTTCAGGGAGCTTTTATTCTATACAACGTTTTTTAAATCTACTTTATAGCTTGTAGTAACTCACGGGAGGCTTCTTTTATTTCATTTGTATTCATAATAATATTTATTTTTCGTCAGAATGTAAAAATTGCATTAGTTACGAATTTGTGTTCTCAAAAAACAGTGCATTGTGGGTAACACAACTGTGATTTTTATTAAATTAGTTAGTTTTTAAGGAAGGCCAGAGCTTCAGCTGTGTCATATAGATTGTTCCCTTTAGTTAACGCTATTTAAAAGATAATGATCATGTCCCCTGTATTGTATTACGAGCGTCCATTCCCATTGGATAACGGAGAATTTTACACCCGGAAGTAAGTATTCTCCTTACTGTGGATTGATGTTACAGTGATATCTGCACTACTCATCGACTCAAACACACCAGATTATCCTTGTTGATTACACAACATTGATTGGTTTGAATTGTGTGCAATGCTTTTGTATTTTTCCCCTTCGATTCGGAGAAACAAATGTTTTTTCTGAGTTTTAGGATGGCCGAAGACACTACACTACCCAGAATCCTCAGCTATCATTTGGGACTACACCATGTGCTTAGCTTGACAAACCCGTGATCAGTCCTCAAGCTCTGTGATTGGATGTTGGAGTGGCAGTGTGCGAAGTTTACACAGAGCGTCAAAAAGGACTTTGAAGTGGAATGAAACCCATCGATGGCACACTGTCCAAAACAGGAATCGAACGTGTCTACCCCCCCCCCCCCCCCCTTAAGTCGCAGGGTTCTCCAACAGTGCTACGCAATAAAACAGATACACAGAAAAAATTGTGAAATTGTGCAATAAGAGTCCAATTGTGCAATAATAAAATTGTGCAATAAGAGTCAACAAGTGATTGGAATATATTAGATAAATAATTTCTAAGTAGCAGCCAGATGAATGTTATTTCTAAGTTCAGGTGTTTAATAATCGTATAGCCTGTGGGATGAAGCTGTCTCTGAGTCTGGTGGTTTTAGTCCGGATGCTGCGGTACCGCCTGCCAGACGGCAGCAGACAGAACAGTTTGTGGCTGGGGTGATGGGGTCTTTTATAATCCTGAGGGCTTTCTTTAAGGTTAACCTGGTATTTTTACTCCACTACATTTATTTTTAGCTGCTTTACAGATTTGGATTAATGATGTGAAATATAAACAACCCTTAAATCAGACTTTAGTTACACCTGAGTGAAATTCAGTGAAGGTGATTGTCAAGTGCCAACAATCAGGAGAGATATTTGATAGTTGGTGCTTGAGAAGACTAAACATTTATCTGCAGATCCGTTTAAAGCATATTCATTACTCGTTATTCTCTAATAGTTAATTAAAGACTGTATATAATTGCTATTTTGCACATCCCTTTCAAGATTTCAAGATGTTCTAAGGTTTATTGACATATCATATACACAACAGTGTAGTTATGCAATGAATGAAAAACTTGGGTCACAGGTTCATCAACAGTGCATTACAAGACATCTATCAATATGTGTGTACCTCCACCATTACACTGTCGTATTCTGCACATTTCTTATACTATCTACATAAATAAGATTATAATTAATGTGTATAATATCAGTTAAAATAAGTGCTTCAACATAGTTAACATTGCAGGAAAGTTGATTGTCAAGTTCAAAAACAAACCATGCAATATATTAGACATTAAGTACTTTGTCAGGCTTAATATTTATCTGTAGATAGATACCACTAAAGCTTTTTTCCTATTTAAAAGAAGACCTTAACCTAAAGTATTCTTTAATGTTTAAATAAAGCCTTATTAGTTAGCACAGCGTTTCTCAAAGTGTGGGGCGCAGAGATGTGATAGGTGGGTTGCGAAAAAAAAAAATTATTAAAAAAAAAAAAAAAAATTACATTTCTTTTCACATTTATTTATTATTTATACACTGGTGGAATATCAAAACAACGAAAGGGGGGAAACGTATCAATGAAAAGCGACCCTCTACCACACAAAACAACACCTGTAGATAACCCAATTTGTGTTCTTTGAAATTGAAAAGGATATTGCATTGTGTTTGTTACTTTCGTTGCAGTTGTTTGTCTTAAGTGTAATTTGGCATTCTTTTATTTTGAAGGCAAGTTTACGCTGTTGACAGTTGTTGTTGCTATGGAAACAAGAAACGTTTCACAGCGGGCGGAACTTGTCATAAAGTCCGCGATAATAAAGCCCACCCATTTAGAGGGAAGATATGATTGGTCAATTGTACTGTCATTTGACATTACTCTCGTTCAGTTACTATAGCGACCCTCTGTGAGTTCACAGCTGGACGTCCTATCAGCTCCTGTCTTCACAGACTCCCAGAGAGGAGCTTCTTTCATTTAACCCTTCACATTCAAACAGAGACTGAATAGGCAGATTCAAAGGATTTATTTCTTTGGAAATGTTATTTTAAATACAATTTAATCAAGTTATTTTTGGTAAAACTAATGACAAATATTACTAAAAACATATTTAAAAAATATATATAAAGAAAAATATAATTTGTTTTAATGTTTTTAAATATTATTTTGTAGAATATCTTAGGCCCTCAGAGACAGGCTCGCCACTGGTAAAAAATCTCTCATACACACGTGTGAAACGCTCTCACAGACACACAACAGCGTTGCAGTCGGGAAGAAAAGCAATGTGGAGCGAGAGAGCGAGAGAGCAAGAGAGAGAGAGAGAGAGCAAGAGAGAGAGCACACCTTTATCTATTTAATAAAGTTGTACAAAATAAAGTAAGAAATCATTCCAATGTGTACTATAGGACAGTAAAAAGTTTAAAAGGGGAGTGATTAGTCAAATATACATAAATAAAAAGAAAGAATGCTAACTAGGTAACATAAGATAAGAATAAACAAGTTTAAATGATTTGTTGTGATCATATGATGTTTGGATTATTGAAAAGTATACAGCTCCCTTTCATCTGAGTGTTGAGAGCTGTATCCATAAATTCAAAGTAGGGCTGCTCGATTATGGCAAAAATCATAATCTCGATTATTTGGGTCAATAATTGATATCACGATTATTAAAAACGATTAACCATTTACTTTGAAAAACATCAATTTATTGAAGAAAATAATTTGAAAAGTATGTTTTTAACAGTTGACTACCCTGAACTTTAAAGGGGACCTATCATGCAAAATGCACCTTTGTACGTCTTTTATACATGAATATGTGTCCCCGGTGTTCCAGGGAACTCACCAAGTGTCAGAAAACACAACCCTCTCTATTTTCCTCCTTCGCCAAATCTCTAAAAAAGGGGCTGCAACGGATCTGAAAAAAACGGATCCAGATTCCAATACTTTTCTACGTCACAAAGAAGTGCTCCGCTTATTGGTCAACTCTCCACCTATCAGGGGAATGAGCCACGGCCACGTGCATTGCCAAACCTCTCATTCGCATATAGGCTATCGGCAGGCTAAATCAACCCACATCTGTGTTTTTGCCTGCTCTTGCCAGGATGTCTAAGCCAGTTAAACGTTGTGCTGTTGTTGGCTGCAAGACTCGGGACAGGGGACTGCATGCAATGCCATCAGTGGAAAAAGAAATGAATCTGTGGCTAGACTTCATTTACAAGGGACATGTGCCAGAAGACCACGGCAGATTTCTGTTTGTGTGTTCCAAACATTTTACCACGGACATGTTTATTAACTTCTCTCAAGTCCAACACGGATATGCCTCCAAACTAATGCTAAACCCGGGATCAATACCAACCATCCGGGACCAGGCCAGTGAGGACACATCCAATTTTGAAGCTGTAAGTTTTTATTTAGCGGTGTTTTTCCTGATAAAGCTATCTCTAGCTTGTAGCATGTAGCATGTAGCTTTGCCGAATCAATGTCGCCTCAAACCCAAATAGTAATCGGTTAGGTGTTTATATATTTTTGTAGCATTTTATTTTGTACGCTCCGCAGTCTTTGCTTTGTCATTTGAATTATCAGGCATTTGCTAACATGTTCAGACATACTGCCGTAATGGCGATCTGTGTGAAGGCTGTAAAGCCACGCCCTAGGCGATAACACAAGTATTTATTCTCCTATTTATTAGTATTTTGTATCCTCTACAATCATATTGAGTAAGTTATAATAACAAACGTAATCTTCTGTAGGCAAGTGCCGTTTTTTCCAGCGTTATATGTAAACGCTTTTGTGATTGTAGTCTGTAAGAACGATCAGATATCATCGATCTGTAAGCTAAGCTACGCTACGCTAATGAGACATGCCGTGTTTTGCAGCGTTATATGTAAAAGCTTTTGTGTGTTTACTTGTTTGCGCACATGAATATAAATGGGGGTGTGTTAGGATACAACACTGTGTATGTATGCGAGGGGACACACACACCACGAGTAAAACTGAGCTAAAGCCCCGTCGGTCTGTTGTTGTTGACAAGGCCTTACCTCTAGCAACAGGCTAATTAGTGGCTAGCACTCATTACAGTCAGTCTACTGAGCTCAGCCCCTCTCCAACACATCATCTGTATTGAGTCAGAAACACAGCATGCACGTTACGGTTCAAAACTAACTCAGATTGGAAAAGGCTAAGCAAAGAGCTTTGCTAAATAGAGAGCTTTGCTAAATAGAGAGTTTTACTAAATAGAGAGTTTTAGCCCCATCTTTTGGGATTTCAGACTATATTTATCCAAATAGTATTTTCTCATCCTGAATACTAAGTTGAGATGATTTTGTTCTAACTATGTGTTCTTCTTTACAGGCCAGCACCTCACATACTTACTAATTAGTGACAATTTGCACATCCTTTGCTATTATTTACATTTTTTTTTATCATGGCGGAAATGAAAGACTGTACCTGGCAGCCCTGCACTACAATGAAAACGCTGAGCGTGCACAAGCCACTACATCCACTGGAAACCCTCTGTATAAACTGCAGTTCCCAAAGGCCAGGAAGGGAGAATGCAGAGCAAAACCAGTAAAGACTGACCCCACATTCCGTAAGTGTTTAAAATATTTATTATACAACTATTTACAAATATAAAATAAAAAAATTAGAAAGAAGTTTCAGTTTTTTACATGCATATACTAATCTAAACCACATTTTTTGTTGTGCTTTTTTTACCATTGCACAGAACTACGTGGCCAACTTGATGGACCTCATCTTCGACCAAGTCTTTGTGGACCCTGCACCATTATGAGCGACCTGACAGGGAGGAGGTCATCGCCGGGTATGCTACACGGTTCAATTTGGCTGCTGTCTGAACCCAACATCGACATTCCACGGATCAGGAAACTCCCTGCGTATCCTGAGGACAACGCAGGCCGGAATCACCACTCTGATCCTGCGTCCAAGGAAGCCCCAGCACCAGCTCACAAAGCTTCTGTAAAAATATCTAGTGTCATTTATACAAAATACAAGTAGGCTACATTTAGGTTTTTTTTATGGGTTTTTTTTAACCGTTGATTTTGACAATAAAGTTCCGTTTGATATCAAAATGTGTCGTGATTATTCATGTTTGGATGGGTAAAGAATATTCTGATTTCAAAAGCATAAGGTTGTGTGTGTGTGTGTGTGTGTGTGTGTGTGTGTGTGTGTGTGTGTGTGTGTGTGTGTGTGTGTGTGTGTGTGTGTGTGTGTGTGTGTGTGTGTGTGTGTGTGTGTGTGTGTGTGTGTGTGTGTGTGTGTGTGTGTGTGTGTGTGTGTGTGTGTGTGTGTGTGGACCTTTTTGTCATATACATGGGTGTGTTATGCCATTGCTGTGTAGTATATAATAGTACAATGACAGAATGAAAGATTGCATAAAGCCATATACACCAGTATTTATTTCCATGAACAATATTAGCATTCGTTTTACAATTTCAGTCAAAACAAACAAACCACTCACTGCTCTATTTGCCTCAACTGTAGTCCACCATGTTCAGCTCTGTAAATATTCAACGCATTCTGCAGGGAGAACACATTTAGGCACACAGGCTCCAATCCAGGATGGTCCACCATACAGGTTACAGAGTCCTCAAGTTACTGCATCCGTCTTGACACATTGTGATAAACATATATTGAATGACATGTGAAAAATGTATTTAAACAGACAACTTAGTAAAGCTGTCAAAAATGTTACCTGTGGTATCTCCATGCAGCACACATTCTCCGTTCAGAAGGCATCGTGGTGCAATTTGCACAAAGAAGTCAATAACTGAGCTTTTAAAAACACATGAAACTACACACATTGCTGACAACTTGTTGTTGGAGTTATACTTTTTATCATCCTAAGTTATTCAACTTTCCAACGGTTGTTGCACGATGTTGGAAGAAAAGGATTGTAAACTATTAATAAACGCAATGAGGCCATCGTATATATGCTGAAAATATGAATGTCTCCCTTTATAAATATATATATATATATCGCTGTTTTTGCGTTACAAACTGTACACATTGCATTCTTGCTAATTAGCCAAAATATGAACAGAATAAGAAGCAAGCATCGTAACAGAGTAAAATAAATAGGGACAACAGCTTGTCAGCTAACCATTCAGAAACGTCCTGCTGCAACCGAGATTTTTGCACCTCCACCAAAACCTCCGCTGCTTCAGGGTCAGTTTCTGGATCAAATTGATAATATGCTTGAACACATGCATTGCTCTGAGATGACATGTTTATTCCACACTCGTAATCACAGCAAGCACGGTAACATGACTCTCGTCGGCTCATGCCTGCTCTTCTGCAGGGGGGCGTGGTCAGCTGCAGGGGGGCGTGGTCAGCTGCAGGGGGGCGTGGTCAGCTGCTGCTCAGAATTTTCAAAGACGGGCTTGGAATAAAGCGAAAATGAGCGAAACGAGGCATGTCTAAAAAATGATCTGTTTGGTATTTTGAAAAATAAAATGTATAAATATACCTTATATAGGTATGGTCATACACTATATCATTTAAATATAGCATGATAGGTCTCCTTTAAGTATAATTCAACTGAAAAACCTATTTAAAAAATAAATAAAATCGTTTTATTTCGATTATGTTGTTTTCATAATCGTTGCAAGCCAAAATCGTAATTGCGATTAAAATACGATTTAATTGAGCAGCCCTAGCTCAAAGTGCACCAGATTGATGCATTCAACTTCAACATTTAAAAAAAATCTTCCTGGGGGTGCATGCCCCCGGACCCTCGAGGATGTGACGTCCACCACCAAATAAAGCAGGTTAAAATAATTAAATTGCATATATTTTATTTTAGTAAACACTGAAAACGGGTCCCACAGACCCAAACAGCACTCAATGGTTAAAGGTCCATCCATCCATCCATCTTCTCCCGCTTATCCGTGGTCGGGTCGCGGGGGTAGCAGTTCCAGCAGAGAGCCCCAAACTTTCTTTTCCCTGGCGACATCAACCAGCTCTGACTGGGGGTCCCAAGGCGCTCCCAGGCCAGAGAAGAGATATAATCCCTCCACCTGGCCCTAGGTCTACCCCTTGGTCTCTTCCCAGCTGGACGTGCCTGGAACACCTCCCTAGGGAGGCGCCCAGGTGGCATCCTAACTAGGTGCCCGAACCACCTCAACTGGCTTCTTTCGACGCGAAGGAGGAGCGGCTCAACTCCGAGTCCCTCCCTGATGACCGAACTTCTCACCTTATCTCTAAGGGAGACACCAGCCACCCGAAGGTTAAAGTTAGCATATAATAATGTTAAAATGTGCTAAATATATACACTGCAAAAAAAACAAAAAAGAGGAGTAGAAGTAGCTCACGACTTGTTTTATTTTTTGAAAGTAACCCTCATCCTAAAAAAAGTTGGAGACCCCTGTTATAGAACGATACATTTGACAATTTTAAGCTTGGCCTACCATTTTATTGGAGCGATGAGGAACAGGTGGGGCTTGAAAAGGCCCACCTGTTCAAAGCGGGGAATGACAGAAAAAGTTTGAGAACCACTGAGTTAGCACATCCTCCTATCAGGCACTAAACTGTTTTATTCTAGATATCATTTGAGTATCTTCTTGATATTTTCTATTCTATATTTATATCATTGACCTTCTACTTTCCCACTATTTTATGTACTCTTAATATTTAAATGTTTTCATAAAATATAACACATTCAAAAGTGCTTTACAAAAATGAAAGACATTAAGAAAAAGGCATTTTAAACAGTCGTTAAAAAGCAACACAATCTTCCTGCATTGCAATTACTCTAAACGTGCAATAACGTGCTTTAACCAGTAGGTGGTTTGGGTTAAAAGGCTGTAAAGTTTACAGTGTTAACAAAATAAAATATACTGCTGTTTCTGGTTTAGTTTACGACGAATATTATTTAGTTATTGTTTTGATATTTGTAACACAAAAGCGATGGAAAAACCCCACAGCAACACAGAAAATATGGTCTTAACATGACCCAGAGGTCTAGTAGTTAATAAAAAACAATAATATCAAAACAAATGATTACTACTAACTTTATTGTGAAATTAAAACAGAACGGTAAAATAATAGTTTCCGGTCTATTCTGAGCCCGATCTCTGTAGATCAGTGTTTCTCAAACTTTTCATACCAAGGACCACTTAACCAATAAAAAAACACGCGCGGACCACCTAACTCCACAAATATCCAAAAACACATCGTTTTTTACAAATCGCCTGAAAATGGTACAAACAAGTGGCAACATGTGTGATGAAGGTGTTTATCTGGGCTACATCATGCAATCGAAAGTGAAACTTAAGCTCGTTCCATTGCGGAGATATTCCCGCGAGAGTGCTAAAAACTTAAATAAATGTAAAATGTGAAATGTTACCAATATACTCACGGACCACTAGGGGGCGCTGACGGACCACCAGTGGTCCGCGGACCACACTTTGAGAAGCACTGCTGTAGATAAATAAAGAACTACGACAGATGTGTAATATTTAATGCAGCCAACCCATTTATTACAATGCATTCATGTGATGACTTTCAAAGAGTAAAGCAAGCACTGCTGAATAAAGTATGATTTTCTCTTTTACGAAACCTTTTTATATGGAATGCAGTTGGAGGTCAACCAATCACAGAGCTTGAGGACTGATCACGGGGTTTGTCAAGCTAAGCACATGGTGTAGTCCCAAACGATAGCTGAGGATTCTGGGTAGTGTAGTGTCTTCTGCCATCCAAAAACTCAGAAAAAACATTTGTTTCTCCGAATCGAAGGGGGAAAATACAAAAGCATTGCACACAATTCAAACCAATCAATGTTGTGTAATTAACAAGGATAATCTGGTGTTTTTTAGTCGATGAGTAGTGCAGATATCACTGTAAAATCAATCGACAGTAAGGAGAATACTTACTTCCGGGTGTAAAATTCTCCGTTATCCAATGGGAATGGACGCTCGTAATATCTTTTAAATAACGTTAACTAAAGGGAACAATCTATTTGGCACAGCTGAAGCTCTGGCCTTCCTTAAACACTAACTAATTTAATAAAAATCACAGTTGCATTACCCACAATGCACTGTTTTGTGAGAACACAAATTCGTAACTAATGTAATTTTTACATTCTGACGAAAAATAAAAATTATTATGAATACAAATAAAATAAAAGAAGCCTCCCGTGAGTTACTACACGCTATAAAGTAGATTTTAAAAACGTTTTATAGAATAAAAGCTCACTGCGGGACGTTGTAGAAATGCGTGTGTGCACCACGACAAAGGAGCCTCAGTCACTTTACATTGGGGTTGTTTGCGTGGTGCCGACACGTAAATGTAACAAAGTCCGTGAGTCCACCACGCATTGTGGTGTTAAGGAGTCGTGGTGGAGTCACGCATTCTGGTGAGATCAGGTTGAGAAGAATCTATTTAACATCATAACACACGACACTTTGTAACGGGTTACAGCCATTAGACACCGTAGTTTATCATTTGTATTACATAAAAAAACGGATTAATGTCAAATCAAATCTGGTAAATTCTCAAAACATAAAACTACATTAGTGTTTTGAGCTATACATTATTTAACAGCATCAAACCCGACAGTGATCCTCCGTCACACTCAACGTTAAACATCGGAAAACTACTTCAGCTTTATTCTCAGTAACAATAAAACAAACGACTGTATTTCCAATAGTTTAAAGCTCCCCTACTAAACGGTTTTAGGTCAATATATTATTTCATAAAACATCGTTATGACATCATCAAGTGCCCAAAATCTGATCAGCTCGTTTTCAGACAGTTTTTATAGAAATAGATCAAAAAGAGAGAGAATCTTTGTTCCTGAAGCTTTCAGAGTCTCTTTCCACAGAGGGGACACATGTTGATGTAGAAGAGACATGAAGAAGAGGGGACACATGTTGATGTAGAAGAGACATGAAAAAGAGGGGACACATGGTGATGTAGAAGAGACATGAAGAAGAGGGGACACATGTTGATGTGGAAGAGACATGGAGAAGAGGGGACACATGTTGATGTAGAAGAGACATGAAGAAGAGGGGACACATGTTGATGTGGAAGAGACATGAAGAAGAGGGGACACATGTTGATGTAGAAGAGACATGAGGAAGAGGGGACACATGTTAATGTAGAAGAGACATGAAGAAGAGGGGACACATGTTGATGTAGAAGAGACATGGAGAAGAGGGGACACATGTTGATGTAGAAGAGACATGAAGAAGAGGGGACACATGTTGATGTAGAAGAGACATGAAGAAGAGGGGACATGTGTTGATGTGGAAGAGACATGGAGAAGAGGGGACACATGTTGATGAAGAAGAGACATGAAGAAGAGGGGACACATGTTGATGAAGAAGAGACATGAGGAAGAGGGGACACATGTTGATGTAGAAGAGACATGAAGAAGAGGGGACACGTGTTGATGTAGAAGAAACATGAAGAAGAGGGGACACGTGTTGATGTAGAAGAGACATGAAGAAGAGGGGACACGTGTTGATGTGGAAGAGACATGGAGAAGAGGGGACACATGTTGATGAAGAAGAGACATGGAGAAGAGGGGACACATGTTGATGTGGAAGAGACATGGAGAAGAGGGGACACATGTTGATGTAGAAGAGACATGGAGAAGAGGGGACACATGTTGATGAAGAAGAGACATGAAGAAGAGGGGACACATGTTGATGAAGAAGAGACATGAGGAAGAGGGGACACATGTTGATGTAGAAGAGACATGGAGAAGAGGGGACACATGTTGATGTAGAAGAGACGTGGAGAAGAGGGGACACATGTTGATGAAGAAGAGACATGGAGAAGAGGGGACACATGTTGATGTGGAAGAGACATGGAGAAGAGGGGACACATGTTGATGTAGAAGAGACATGGAGAAGAGGGGACACATGTTGATGAAGAAGAGACATGAAGAAGAGGGGACACATGTTGATGAAGAAGAGACATGAGGAAGAGGGGACACATGTTGATGTAGAAGAGACATGGAGAAGAGGGGACACATGTTGATGTAGAAGAGACATGAAGAAGAGGGGACACGTGTTGATGTAGAAGAGACATGAAGAAGAGGGGACACATGTTGATGAAGAAGAGACATGAAGAAGAGGGGACACATGTTGATGAAGAAGAGACATGAAGAAGAGGGGACACATGTTGATGAAGAAGAGACATGAGGAAGAGGGGACACATGTTGATGAAGAAGAGACATGAGGAAGAGGGGACACATGTTGATGAAGAAGAGACATGAGGAAGAGGGGACACATGTTGATGAAGAAGAGACATGAGGAAGAGGGGACACATGTTGATGAAGAAGAGACATGAAGAAGAGGGGACACATGTTGATGAAGAAGAGACATGAGGAAGAGGGGACACATGTTGATGAAGAAGAGACATGAGGAAGAGGGGACACATGTTGATGAAGAAGAGACATGAGGAAGAGGGGACACATGTTGATGAAGAAGAGACATGAGGAAGAGGGGACACATGTTGATGTAGAAGAGACGTGGAGAAGAGGGGACACATGTTGATGAAGAAGAGACATGGAGAAGAGGGGACACATGTTGATGTGGAAGAGACATGGAGAAGAGGGGACACATGTTGATGTAGAAGAGACATGGAGAAGAGGGGACACATGTTGATGAAGAAGAGACATGAAGAAGAGGGGACACATGTTGATGAAGAAGAGACATGAGGAAGAGGGGACACATGTTGATGTAGAAGAGACATGGAGAAGAGGGGACACATGTTGATGTAGAAGAGACATGAAGAAGAGGGGACACGTGTTGATGTAGAAGAGACATGAAGAAGAGGGGACACATGTTGATGAAGAAGAGACATGAAGAAGAGGGGACACATGTTGATGAAGAAGAGACATGAAGAAGAGGGGACACATGTTGATGAAGAAGAGACATGAGGAAGAGGGGACACATGTTGATGAAGAAGAGACATGAGGAAGAGGGGACACATGTTGATGAAGAAGAGACATGAGGAAGAGGGGACACATGTTGATGAAGAAGAGACATGAGGAAGAGGGGACACATGTTGATGAAGAAGAGACATGAAGAAGAGGGGACACATGTTGATGAAGAAGAGACATGAGGAAGAGGGGACACATGTTGATGAAGAAGAGACATGAGGAAGAGGGGACACATGTTGATGAAGAAGAGACATGAGGAAGAGGGGACACATGTTGATGAAGAAGAGACATGAGGAAGAGGGGACACATGTTGATGAAGAAGAGACATGAGGAAGAGGGGACACATGTTGATGAAGAAGAGACATGAGGAAGAGGGGACACATGTTGATCCTTTAATAGTTTATTATTCATTCTGGTGATAACTTCTCCATCTCCGGCTGGTCGCTCTCGGTGCCGTTGTTTCGCCCGGGGTCGTCGTTGAGCATGCGGTCGGGGGCGGGGTTTGTGACGAGGCCCATGAAGAGGGGGGTCAGCGAGGCGTCGTCCACGAGGGCGAAGAAGAACGGAGAGTTAGCGGAGAACAGGGAGATGGAGCGCATGGTGGTGACGGCGGTGGTGGCTGACGCCTCCACGCCCTCCTCGCTGAGCTCCAGGGTGGCGGCGTGCCGGACCCCCGTCACCACCAGGGGGTCCGAGGTGATCCCAGAGAGGTTCGGACCGGAGAACAGAGAGCCGAGGCCTGGGGGAGGAAGAACCGGAGGAAGAGGGGTCAGTGAGGTGAGTCGAACACAGATCTGATTCTGTGGTGAAGGACAAAAGGAAATGGCGGCATCTGTTGGCTGTCACAGGGCAACCCTCGTCATTGGGCAGCTCTGGCATGTATGTGTCTGTTGATAGTGTGTATGTTAGTATATACATATTTGTACACATATTTTTATATATATTTGTATTTTCTATTCCCCCGGGATTGTGGGAAACGGTATTTCGATCTCTCTGTCTGTACACACAGACTGAAAGATTGACAATACAGTTGACTTGGCTAGCTAGTTAGCTTGGTAGCTTCTCCAGACTAGAGGAATATGTTCGATGCTCTTTTCTGTAACCAGCGCGGCCTTAAAGCATTGAGGAATTAGCAAGCAAGCTAGCTGTAACACTGCTAATACATGGCAATGGCAATGTGCTTCATATGTTGCGGCGATAGGTAGTTCATTTCCTTCTTTGTCGTCGCAGGGCGTGAGCCTCTTCCTAAAGCTCACCTAGTACACTGAACAATAGATGATGGGCCATCTGTACGAAACATGTCTCTGAAGGGTTTTGCTCAAATACCAAACAGATCCCATTATAGCCTCACCCCCTCTCTTTCAGCCCTGATACTAACGTGCTGATTCTGGCTCTAATGTTCTCACCCATGTTGGTGAGCGCCTCCTGCAGCTCCTGCCGGTACTGCAGCTTGAGTTTGGGCAGGTTGACCTGCATGGTTTTCTCCTGCGGTAACCGCCTGTAGAGGTCTGAGATGTTCAGCTTGGGAAGCAGCGACGACACGTTTCCTTTCCCAGACAAAGGCATGACGATCAGGAAGCTGGTGTTCCCTTTGAAGGGGAAGCTGGCAACCTGCAGGAGAGGGAAGGGTTCCAAACTCCATCACAAGCACTTTCCCAAACTGCACCTGTTGTGCCTCCGAATGTGCGCCTGTGGTCACCTGTGCCTCCAGCTGTTGGTCGTTGAGCAGACGCAGAGGGTACTGCGGAGACTTCATCATGTCCACCGACACTGTGTTGCTGTTGTCCAGGTGAAACGCTCCCTTAGAGGTCACCTGGGGGTCAAACCGTGTCTGCCATGCACCTGAGAACACAACAGGGAGCAAGAAGGAGGCATCGGGCAATCAGAAATGTGTTCTCTTGTGTGCGTCCCGGAAACCGTCTGACGCTAACCGACGAGCCTCAAAGCAAAGTGCTATTGTTTCGTCTAATATAACGTCTCTAATTCTATCATGTTTAGCTAACTATTTATGTATTTCTTAAATACTTAAACATATATCTTGAGGCACACTTTGGGGAAACATCTTCCTATATTCCAGATCACAAGACTCCCACGTTGCTTATTGATAAAGGAGGTGGCCCTTCACACTGAGCATGTGTCCTGTGTGCTGATGGTGTTCCCTTTGCCTTCAATATGCGACGAAGCGATCTGGTTTCAATCTGCAGTTATTAATAAAGTGGAGTCTGCCTGTGGTTTGCTTTCAGCCACCATTCGTATGTGGGATTACCTGAAGCGGAATAGGGCCGATCAAAGCACATAAGTCATGTGACAAAAGTACGTTAAAATGTTTTCTACGAGGTGACCTGAAAATCCTTCACCATTTCGACGGTTGAAGAAAAACTGATTGTGTTTTTCTTAATGATGGAACATTATCTCTGTCCTGACATGAATCACCCCGCTCTTTGGGGGGGGGGGGGGTACCTTTGAAGTAGACAGCGTTGATGAGCATGAGCACCACGCTGTGGGGAATACTCTCCATGAAGTTGTTGATCTGACCGTTGGTGGCGTTCTCCACCCATTGGTTCACCTCCTCCACGGAGACCAGGGGCACCGGGGACGATTGGTACCTGAAGAATAAAACACGTCTAGGCGTTTAAAGGGTGTAAGAAAAACAACAGAACTAATACCCCCATTGTCTTAAAAACACGTTCTCTAATATCTTACAGCAGCGGTCTCAAACTCAAGGCCCGGGGGCCAATCCCGGCCCGCGACTTCATTTTATGTGGCCCCGCAAGAGCTTGCAACGAATATAATACGTTTATTATACGGTGACATGCCACTTTACAGAAGCAGGTTGCCCATAAACTACATGTCCCACAATGCATCTCGTTTTGTGACATGCCCACTGAAGAGACTTGCAATTATTTTCCCTGGACTTCTGCTTTCAGACGTAGTTCATTACTAAGTTATTATCCTATCCGATAATAATGAAATTCAGAGGCAATCATGTAATATATATATATATATATATATATATATATATATATATATATATATATATATAGTTACAACCGGCCCTTTGAGTGCAACCTTTATGCGAATGTGGCCCGCGATGAAATTGAGTTTGACGCCCCTGTCTTACAGGTAGATACTCGTCACGTTGCCGTGTCTGTAGTTTCTCTTCACCTTCCTATACTTTTCTGCCACTCAAGTATTTGAGTATATTTCAATACCTTTCCCAGAATGACCAGCAGCCGTCACTAGAGAGCTTATCCCCCTGAGGGTCACATGACCTTATCCTTACGCTTGTCACCCGTTAACCCATTCAGGCCCACACACACCGTGTCGACTACCGGCAATCTGAAGACGTTTTTTAGGCCAAACTTTGAACGCTGAACTATTTTCATTCCTCAAGAGTATCTTTATACATCTAAAACGTGTGCAGGATGTTAAAATGCATTGTCTTGTCCTGGAAGTAAGCGTGTATTTGGCCTGGCTGCAGTTGATACCTGGCCAGAGAGTCCTCAACAAAAGACAGCTCCACTTCAAACCCTGAGAGACGAAAGACAGAGAGTAGGGTTAAAACAAATCAAACACTGAATCTCTTGCCGCCCCTCCCCAGCTCCACACGCACCGGGTCTCAGGTACATGCGAGCGGCCACCTCCAGCGACGTGTTCCTGAACTGAGACACGAGGGCTCCCAGGGTGTGATGGAAACACGGCAGCTCGGAGGCGTGGAGGCTCTCCAGCAGCAGCTTCTCTGTTTCATTGCGAGCACCTGAGAGAATGGAACAGAAGGATTGGATGTAATAAAAAATCCTATTTTATTGCACACTGCAGAACTCTTCTATAAATTACATTTTAGTCGATGTTTCCATCCCAACGTTTTATAGGTTTTTTCCTTGGCTCGCGCTACACCCTTCCACCAAATCTCCAGTAGTTGTTTCCATAACCCGTTTCCCCGCATGTCCATCCAGTGATTCAGACCAGCTCTAGAAGGGCATGTGTTTTT
>NC_047516.1:380332-410045 GCF_902827115.2 Pseudochaenichthys georgianus
TGTGTATTGTGAGAAATAAACATTCGATACTACGATATACGTAATTCTCGTGTGGGCCATTTTGCACGACGTCTACTTTGGGGTTAAGACTTGTTCGTAAGATTCAGAATGCACTGTTCGATTGCCATTTTTACTTTACAGAAAGATCCGAGTACTTCTTCCACCTCTCATTAAAGCGTTTGTTCCAAAACCATCTGTGTTACGAGGTGAATAAAGACCACGGGGTGTTGACCGGTCCTGGACGCAGTGTCAACCTAAATAACTTAAATAATATATATATAAGATGTGATGTTTCCCTTTTAATCTGTGGTTATTGATGTTTGAACGTCCCCGTCTTTTGGAGGGCCCTACAGTAGGGTCTGTAACAGCGGTTTGTAATATGTTGGGACAACTCGAACTCGCATGGGGCCCCCCAACTGAAAACACGACCGCAGCTCGGCGAACCCGTATCTGTACATCTGTAGAACCCCTCTCCTTCTGTTTGTTAATTATGTTGAGATCGCTGAAACTGATTGGCGGTTTCAGTTCAGTCGTTTTAAAGATGATCCGTGTCCCCACGTTTATTTTTTATTTTTTTACAGTTTACGTACGACTCTCTCTCTGGACAGATTCAAAAGTCATTATCGTTAATGTAAGGCGGTGCAGACTCACCTGGTCCCGTGGGCGATGTGGAGGCAGATCGGTGAGAAAGCAGAGTTGTTAAAAGGCGATGAAATTAAGCGTAAAGATGTGTTGATCCGTCCCGAGGCTTCACAGCGTAGTGGCTCAACACTGCCCCCCCCCCCCCACACACACACACACAGCCGGTTAATCATCAACATCCATGTGTGTGTGCTCTCTACAGCAGGGGCGTCCAAACCCTTTTCCCCGAGGGCCACAAACAGAAAGATACAGACGGTTTGGGCCACTCAGCGAGGTGAGGTATGTCGCCTCAGAAGAGAAGTCGGCAAAATCACTCAAATGTGGGATAACAATGACATCGTTGTTCTCTTCATATAGAGGGAGGTCAGGTACTCTTTAAAGCAGCTGCTAGCTGTGGGTACTTTCTACTGAAGGACACTTCAAAGCCTCTTTACTTTCACTTGAGTAAAGAAGTTTAGTCAGTACTTCTACTTTCATCAGAGTATTTTAAACACGAGTATCTGTTCTTCTACTCGAGTAAAGGATGTGTGTACTTCTACTCGAGTAAAGGATGTGTGTACTTCTACTGGAGTAAAGGATGTGTGTACTTCTACTGGAGTAAAGGATGTGTGTACTTCTACTTGAGTAAAGGATGTGTGTACTTCTACTGGAGTAAAGGATGTGTGTACTTCTACTGGAGTAAAGGATGTGTGTACTTCTACTGGAGTAAAGGATGTGTGTACTTCTACTTGAGTAAAGGATGTGTGTACTTCTACTGGAGTAAAGGATGTGTGTACTTCTACTGGAGTAAAGGATGTGTGTACTTCTACTGGAGTAAAGGATGTGTGTACTTCTACTGGAGTAAAGGATGTGTGTACTCGCTCCTCTCTGCTCATGGCGCTCTGCACACAGCGGGGGCGTCTGTTTGTCCTGACCTCCAGCCCGCCCCCCCGTCACAAACATCTTCCTCCGCTGACCCCCGTCCTCCGCAGCTCTGAGAGAGTCGATCCCGTCAGTCTGAATCTGAGACGGAGGTTTTCAAACTCGTCCTGATTTCACAAACTGAACATCGGCCACAGTGTTATTGAAGAGTATGTTTATCCACAGAGGTTCAAACACGACGATTCCCCTCCGCTACGAACCGCCCTGAGAGCCAAACCTCTGCGTGCTCGTGGCGTCACGTCACATCTCACATCCTCCAGAGCCGGGCTGAGGCAGGGTCACAGAGAGAGGGCACTTTGTAGAATTATCACAGTGTGTTAACAAGAGACCCTCCCACACACACACACACACACACACACACACACACACACACACACACACACTGCCTGACCACCAGTATTACATACACATGTCACACACACACACACACACTGCCTGACCACCAGTATTACATACACATGTCACACACACCCACCCACCCACCCACCCACACACACACACACACACACACACACACACACACACACACACACACACACACACACACACACACACACACACTGCCTGACCACCAGTATTACATACACATGTCACACACACCCACCCACCCACCCACACACACTCACACACACACACACACGCACACACACACACACACACACACACTGCCTGACCACCAGTATGCAACACACAAGGCATGTTTGTCTTTAGGGTCACAAGTCTTTACATCGCAAACTTTCACATTTAATTTGTGATGTTCCGTTTCTTCTGATATTGCATGCAGTATGGTTGATGTCCACTGGGGGTCAGCAGAGCGTCATCTGCAGATTAGACTGAGAGGAAAACTGAACTCCTTTTACTGCAAGCATTAAGTGAAAGAGGAAACTGTTGTGATGAAGACCGCTTAAAGGTCCTCTATCCTCCTCTTCCTCATCAGTATCTCCCAGGTCTCACATATATCCAGAGCCTGCCTCTGATTGGCTGAAACACCAAACAGATCATTGCAGCATTACCCATAATCCCCTCTGTTTCAGCCCTCTGTCCGTTACTTCAGATGAAAGCAAGGAGCCCCTCTGAGGGACATTTGGTTGCCATAGCAATAGTAATGTATTCACTAACTACATTACTACTTGTACTACAACATTTAATAATCAGTTCTTCCTCATTTTCCTCAATTGTTCATATTTGGTTTATGAAAATAATGATATTGTGCTCATTGTTAAAAAAATGTCTGCTATTATTATGAGTATTATTATTAGTATAATGCGCTTTCTGCCTTCCTGTCATCAGGAGTTAGACATGTAATGGCTATAAATTAGATCCTTCATTCTCCTGCTGGGACGCTTCCCTAAAGCCACTCCTCTATGTTCTACTCTTCACTTGCTTCAGCATGGGTCGCATGGATGCACAGAGCCGACAGAAGAAGACCTTGTTTATATGGCATCATATTGAGAGCTGCAGTGACGCGTCCTGAGACCCGGAAGTAGCTGCTGGTTCCCTCCACAGGAAGCATTGCTCCATAAGGTCTGTGGAAACGAACCTGTTTGATAAATGCACGTTTTGTTCAGCCGGATAATCTCCACATGTCTACTTTTATAATGTTCTGATCATAAATCTAATCGATAGATTATAACGGGTTTTAGGACGCGTCACTGCACCACTAGAACAGGGGCGGTTCTAGGGGGGCAGGGGGGCCAGTGCCCCCCTAACACTGGCCTCTGACCCCCCTGTGGCCCCCCTAAAAATGAAAAGTGAAAAAAATGAAAAAATGATGATTTATTACCAGTGTTGGGCAAGTTACTTTTAAAAAGTAACTAGTAATAGTTATAGTTACTGCTCTCAAAAAAGTAACAAGTTACTTTATTAGTTACTAAATTATAAAAGTAACTATAGTAACAAGTTACTTTACTTTAAAAATAATAACAATAATAATACAAGTGTTTGTGTTGTTCTGTGGCACAGTAAGAGAAAAGACAACTCCCCATCATTGTAGCATAATGGAAACATTAACATTATGGATAGATTACCGGCCCTCAAGCGAGTACTGTAAGACATAGCCCAAGAACGCAATGGTGAGAGATCTCTTGAGGCACGTGGTCTGCTGGCACAGAGCGATCTAGAATTCATTGTGCATCTTGTAACACTCCGTAAAGTGTTTGCAGAAACAACATTTCTCTCTGACATGTTGCAGTCTCCATCCCTTGACCTTTCAAAGGCTGTGGATTTAGTTGGATCTTGAGTTCAGACATTGAATGACTTCAGGCAGGAGTCATTTTTTGATAACTTGTGGGATGAAGTGTTGAACATTTCTGAGCCATATGATACTGCAATACAGCCAGCAGCTAAACGACTGAGCTCTAAACCTGCTGAAAGCTTCGTACCTGTTGGACAGAGGGAGACAGAAACACGGGCTTCGTACAGCCTTCTTCTCCCTGCCATTGATCAGATGCTCAATGAGCTTAATAGACGGTTTTCAAACACAAACTGTGACATGATGAATGAATCCAAGCTCTTACCCCCAACAGTGAAGCCTCTCTGAAGGAGACAACTCTGTTTTCATTTGCTCAGTTGTATGATGCACATATTGAGGACTTGGGGCTTGAGCTCCATCAGTTCAGCAGAATGTTAGATGGGAAAATAAAGACTGGGACGCAGAGACCTGATGGTACAGTGGAGCTTGTTCGGTTCATTGAGCCTATAAAGAAGTGTTTTTTGAGCTCTGCAAAATAGCAGTCGCAATCCCAGTCAGTTCTGCTTCCTGTGAGCGTAGCTTTTCTACATTGAAGCAAAGCTTTTCTCAGATCCACCATCACTGATGAGAGACTGAGCAACCTGGGTCTGCTTAGTATGGAGTCAAGGAGGTCAAAGGCTTTGAATCTTGACTTATTAGTTGATCGGTTTGCCAGAAATCACAAAGACCGCAGGATTTAGTTTGTAATATGACGGCCTGGGATGCAGACACCCTTATGTAAAGTAGAGATGTAACTGTTCATTGCCTTTATTTTTATATGTAAATCTGTGTGTTTTCCAGATATCACGTTTATTAGAAATGTGACGGAATAGACGAAACTGATTAGTGCGCGTGCAGAACAGGTGTGCATTCTGTATTCAGTCCTCATGTTTGATTAAATAGCCTACGTGTCTGTGCTTATGGGAAATAATACATCTGAAATCTATGTTTTCTATCTATATCCATGTATTTTATTTCATTTAAAGTCAACATTTAAGATTTGTAGACTTTTACATTAAATCCTTTTCTGTGGATTTAAAAATGTATATTTTCTGGTACTCTTGTTGCGTAAACTTGTTGATCGGTTTGCCAAAAACCGCAAGATTTTGTTTGTAATGTGAGATTTTGGGAAGGAAACAACAGCCTGGGATGCAGACACCCTTATGTAAAGTAGAGATGTAACTGTTCATTGCCTTTATTTTTATATAAATATGATATGGTGTTAGTGCAAAAATGGTCCTATAACTTAAAGGTGGGGTAGGTAAGTTTGAGAAACCGGCTCGAGTGGCTAGAATTTGAAAATACACAACCGGAGAAAATATGCCACTTCCTCACAGAGCCCCTCCTCCAACACACACGAACGCGCACATGACCAATGAGGGCACGAGATAAGTTTGTGCCCCGATGGAAGGCTGACAGGCAGGTAGGCCATCCAATCCGTTTAGCCGACTTTTGACAGTATCACGGCTTCTACAGATGACATTTTTGTATGGATTTTTTGTCAAAGCACTTCAGAAATTCATTGCTATCGGGACGTTAAGAGCATTCCATGGAATATAACAACAAGTGTATCTCGAGCCGGTTTCTGAAACTTACCTACCCCACATTTAAGCTAACAGTAATAACTATAAGATATATCTGAAATAAATAAGTGTACTGAAACAAATACCAATAACTGTATTGCATCGTTTTCTTATGCGCAATTACTTCATACTGTCTAGTTCTCTTTTTCGTCCTGCATTTATTGGGCCCCCCTCACACAATAACTGGCCCCCCAGTCAAACTGGTTTAGAACCGCCACTGACTAGAAGCCAACTCCATCCATCAAGCTGAAACGTTCTCTCCCTCTTCTTCTCATGCTCCCTCTCCCTCTCCTTTAACTCCTCCGGGGACTGTTCTTATATTTGAAGATTGTTTGTTGCCCGGTTACCGCTGGTATTAAAAACATGTTGGCGAATGGTTAGGTGGCGCGATAGTCTGACGTGAAGGAGCGCGCTCACGGGAGACAGCTCGCGCTGCGCTCCGCAGCAAACAGCTGTTTACCTTTCACCCAACAACCGACTCACGAAACGCTGTGTTAGCGTTAATAAGCTAAACAATTTAACTAAATTGTTAGTCAAAATACAAATACCAGAGGAAACTTTTTTTTTTAAACAATATTTTTAGAGGCCCGAGCGGGCAAGTGGAAAGTACTATGCTGCCCGGGGTCTAAATAGTGCTTCCGGGCCAGCGGGCCATTTAATGTCGAGCCCTGCGAGTTACCTTGTTGCTGATTGGCTAATGGTTACCAAGACAACACATCGTTATGACATCATAAAGTGCGCAAAATCTGATCAGCTCATTTTCAGACAGGTTTTTATAGAAATGGATCAAAAAGAGAGAAAATCTTTGTTCCTGAAACTTTCAGAGTCTCTTTCCACAGAGGGGACACATGTTGATGTAGAAGAGACACGAAGAAGAGGGGACACATGTTGATGTAGAAGAGACATGAAGAAGAGGGGACACATGTTGATGTAGAAGAGACACGGAGAAGAGGGGACACATGTTGATGTAGAAGAGACATGAAGAAGAGGGGACACATGTTGATGTAGAAGAGACACGGAGAAGAGGGGACACATGTTGATGTAGAAGAGACGTGAAGAAGAGGGGACACATGTTGATGTAGAAGACACATGAAGAAGAGGGGACACATGTTGATGTAGAAGAGACATGAAGAAGAGGGGACACATGTTGATGTAGAAGAGACATGAAGAAGAGGGGACACATGTTGATGTAGAAGAGACGTGAAGAAGAGGGGACACATGTTGATGTAGAAGAGACACGAAGAAGAGGGGACACATGTTGATGTAGAAGAGACACGAAGAAGAGGGGACACATGTTGATGTAGAAGAGACATGAAGAAGAGGGGACACATGTTGATGTAGAAGAGACATGAGGAAGAGGGGACACATGTTGATGTAGAAGAGACATGAGGAAGAGGGGACACATGTTGATGTAGAAGAGACATGAAGAAGAGGGGACACATGTTGATGTAGAAGAGACATGGAGAAGAGGGGACACATGTTGATGTAGAAGAGACACGAATAAGAGGGGACACATGTTGATGTAGAAGAGACATGAAGAAGAGGGGACACATGTTGATGTAGAAGAGACATGGAGAAGAGGGGACACATGTTGATGTAGAAGAGACACGAATAAGAGGGGACACATGTTGATGAAGAAGAGACATGAGGAAGAGGGGACACATGTTGATGAAGAAGAGACATGAGGAAGAGGGGACACATGTTGTATTAAGTTTTCAGAAATTCCTCTTAAAAACAGAGCCTTTTCAAAATGTCCTCAGCCTCCGATGATTGGATCGAGGTGAGTGATTCTGTATTCATTCACTTTGAGTTAGTATTTGAAATGTTTGACCTTTATGTGTCCTTTATGTGTCCTTCATGTCGTGTCCTTCATGTCGTGTCCTTCATGTGTGCCGGCCCTCGGACAGCAGCTCTCTGTGAGGCTCGTTCTGTTTAAACATCGCAGCGGGACGACAGAACAAACAGAGAGCAGCGCGGAGAGGAAACTGCAGGACACGGGAACTCGAGATTTAGAGTGACGGCACACGGAGACAACTGAGAGACACGTGGTGGTGCGACGTGACCACCGGGGGTGCAAGCAAGCGCACACACAGATAGGTGCACACGGTCAGAAAGAAGCATCCTTAAAAACGGTTTAAATTCTTATCCCAGCACACGGACTGTTGACCCTGGGCTGGAACAAGTGACCTGACAGGAGATCTGACTTCCTCTCCTGTGTTTACTCTGTGTGTGAGCGCTCAGATAAGGTGTGTGTGTGTGTGTGTGTGTGTGTGTGTGTGTGTGTGTGTGTGTGTGTGTGTGTGTGTGTGTGTGTGTGTGTGTGTGTGTGTGTGTGTGTGTGTGTGTGTGTGTGTGTGTGTGTGTGTGTGTGTGTGTGTGTGTGTGTGTGTGTGTGTGTGTGTGTGTGTGTGTGTGTGTGTGTGTGTGTGTGTGTGTGAGTGTGTGAGAGAGAGAGAGAGAGAGAGAGTTAATGTGTAGTGTCGGCCGTGCAGGGCATCACATTGAGAGACAGACGGAGACACGGAGGAGCGAAGAGACGCTCTGGAGCTGATTCACAGACATTTAAACTCTTCTTCTTCTTCCTCCTCTTCTTCCTCCTCCTCTTCCTCAGCATGTCGGTTCTTCCTCTGCGTGTGAGAATGCTGCGGCAGGTGTGGAGGTGGAGGGGGGTCCTGGTCCTCGTGTGCAGCCCCTTCCTGCTGCTGCCGCTGGCCCTGAGCACCACGGTGAGGAACTGCATATTGCTGACGTGTCAAACGTATAAAGTACAGTAAGAAGTCATGGTGCAGAAAACCTTATTTTACATTATCTAAAAATGTGGTTGGGAATTCCTCTAAAGTAGGATTTAAAAAGTTAAATTTAAAAGTAAACAAATGTAAACAAACAATTGGAAAACATGAAATATGGAGCCCTGAAAAATGTTACATAAAAAAAAAAGTTATAGTTATTGAAGAAGGTTTCAGGCTAACCCTGTAAATTGTAAAAAGCATTGTCATTGTGCAGAACAACATATATCATATTATTATTATAGTTCAAAAATGTATACTTCACATTAAAGGAGGACCTATCAAAGTCACTTTTTGATGTCTTGTATACATCAATGTGTCCCCGGTGTGTCGGGGAACTCACGCAGCGTCGGAAAACAAAACCCTCTCTCTTTTCCTCCGTACCCAAATCTCTAAAAACGGGGAGCTACGGAGCTGATCCAGATGTGCGTCCGATATGACGTAACATCTGAAATGTGGACCCACGGGCCAATCAGAAACGTTACTATCAGAAACAACGCCCGACTGTTTTGGACGTAATATGGTCGGTGTTTACATTAGCATGCTAACACTCAGAGCTAACCTGTACTGGAGAGCATGTGTGTGAAGAAGCAGGAAGTAGAAAGGAACTCACCTTGTGGTCTAACCGGCAAGAGAGAAAGCCTTTGAGCTCCATGCTGTTTCAGATCCTTGATGATCCATGATATGGCGTTTCATCACGGCAGCATTTAGTTTAGACGGTAGCTGCCGGGTCCCGCATGAGCTCAGACCCTCCATCCATCTTCTCCCGCTTATCCGTGGTCGGGTCGCGGGGGTATCAGTTCCAGCAGAGAGCCCCAAACTTTCTTTTCCCTGGCGACATCAACCAGCTCTGACTGGGGGGTCCCAAGGCGCTCCCAGGCCAGCGAAGAGATATAATCCCTCCACCTGGTCCTAGGTCTACCCCTTGGTCTCCTCCCAGCTGGACGTGCCTGGAACACCTCCCTAGGGAGGCGCCCAGGTGGCATCCTAACTAGGTGCCGAAACCACCTCAACTGGCTTCTTTCGACGCGAAGGAGGAGCGGCTCAACTCCGAGTCCCTCCCTGATGACCGGACTTCTCACCTTATCCCTAAGGGAGGCACCAGCCACCCTGCGGAGGAAACCCATCTCGGCCGCTTGTATCCTTGGATCTGGTTCTTTGGGTCATGACCCATCCTTCATGACCGTAGGAGAGGGTAGGAACGAACATGGCCCGGTAGACAGAGAGCTTTGCCTTCTGGCTCAGCTCCCTTTTCGTCACAACGGTGCGGTAAAGCGACTGCAGTACCGCTCCCGCTGCTCCGGTTCTCCGGCCCATCTCACGCTCCATTGATCCCTCACTCGAGAACAAGACCCCGAGATACTTGAACTCCTTCACTTGGGGTAAGGACTCATTCCCTACTTGGAGTGGACAGTCCATCGGTTTCCTGCTGAGAACCATGGCCTCAGATTTGGAGGTGCTGATCCTCATCCCAGCCGCTTCACACTCGGTTGAGAACCGATCCAGTGAGTGCTGAAGGTCGCAGACCGATGAAGCCATCAGAACCACATCATCTGCAAAAAGCAGTGGTGCAATCCTTAGTCCACCGAACTGCAGACCCCCTCCCCCACGACTACGCCTCGAAATCCGATCCATGTATATTACAAACAGGACTGGTGACAAAGCGCAGCCCTGGCGGAGGCCCACCCTCATGGGTCCGACTTCCTGCCGAGGACCCGGACATCCTTATGTTCGAACATGGTGTTTGTTATGGCCAAACCATGACTAGCACAGAAGTCCAGTAACAAACCACCACTCCGGTTCAGATCAGGGGGGCCGTTCCTCCCAATCACGCCCCTCCAAGTGTCTCCATCATCGCCCACATGTGCGTTGAAGTCTCCCAGCAGGACTAAGGAGTCCCCTTCAGGAGCCCCATACAGGACTCTTTCCAGGGTCTCCAAGAAGGCCGAATACTCTGAACTGCTGTTGGGTGCATAAGCACACACAACAGTCAGAGTTTTCCCCCCCATAACCCGCAGGCGTAGGGAGGCGACCCTCTCGTCCACTGGGGTAAACTCCAACAACGAAGCACCTAACCGGGGGCTTGTGAGTATCCCCACACCCGCCCGGCGCCTCACACCTTGAGCAACTCCGGAGAAGAATAGAGTCCAACCCCTATCCAGAAGTAAGGTTCCAGAGCCGACGCTGTGCGTAGAGGTGAGCCCAACCAGATCCAGCTGGTACCGCTCCACCTCCCGCACAAGCTCCGGCTCCTTCCCCCCAGAGAGGTGACGCTCCACGTCCCCAAAGCCAGCTTCTGCCGCCTGGGTCTGGTCCGCCGAGACCCTCCGCTTTCACTGCCACCCGTCTGGCATACGCACGCGAGCTCAGACCCCTCCTTTTTATTTATTAAAGCTTTATCCCCCAATCAGCACTTTAGAAACAGGAAGTGAAACAGAGGGACATGAGGCACGGCTAGAATGGTTTGGTGTTTTGAGCAAAACACTTCATAGACATGTTTTTTATATATTTGTATATATCTGAGAGCTCTGCTGTGGCCTACAAACAGCACGACAGGTGCTCTTTAAGTAAAACATTCCAGAAATATGGAAAATTACGGATTTCCCTCCTTTTTTTGGAAAAGTCTGTGACTTTTTTTATATAAAGTAAAAACGTTGATTATAAATAATATCATTATGAAGTGGAATTACTCCCAGAGTCGTACTGAAAAGCAGTTCTGCAGTAAATGTACTTTAGAGGTTGTTTATGTGCAGACTCTGCCGTGGGACATTAACTCTCTCTGTCACTGATTCACGGCGGAGTGAAAGTTCACCGTCAGTCAGAGAAGAGTTCACGCCGAGACGGCTTCCACAGCACTGAGGGCGCTACTATGCACACATCATAAGAGGACATTATAGCAACTGCAGCAAAAGTGAAGAATGCAAATAGAAAGTAGAAAGAAACGGCGACAGAAACATATATTAAAATATGCAATGAGTTTTCTGTTTCATAGTGATAGTAAGTTTGTGTGTGTGTGTGTGTGTGTGTGTGTGTGTGTGTGTGTGTGTGTGTGTGTGTGTGTGTGTGTGTGTGTGTGTGTGTGTGTGTGTGTGTGTGTGTGTGTGTGTGTGTGTGTGTGTGTGTGTGTGTGTGTGTGTGTGTGTGTGTGTGTGTGTGTGTGTGTGTGTGTGTGTGTGTGTGTGTGTGTGTGTGTGTGTGGAAAGGACATTCAAGTACATTTGTTAGGAAATATTTCAAAAAGTCCAGAAAATGTAAATAAAAATACGGGTCATTTTTTCACAAAGAAGATGATTTTGCGACTTCACACGCCGGCGTTAGAAAAGTGGTTGAACGAATGTTTCTAATGCAAACATCAGTTCACTGCTGATCACCGGCAGTCTTCAGGCGCTCTGGCTTCCTGCCGCTCTGACCTACAGACACGTGCAGGTGAGCGGAGCGGCTGCACAGCAGGAGGCTGAAGACACGCCTCCTCGCATTCCTGCAACAACACTTTCTGTTTTCACAGTTTCACACGAGGCTGCGGATCCTAGCTCTCTGGACATTCTTTACCCGACAAAGGAAAACAAAGCATCATTGAGGAGGTACGTGGCCGACTGGCGGAAAAGCGAACCCGACTCTTCCATCGGGAGAAACGTGCTGCAGCTTCAGAAAGGAGTCAGATGTTAAAACACAAATGTTCCGCATGAAGAAACATCTTCAGCAACTTGACAACACAATGAAGTCAACTGTCTCTCTGGCAGAGTCAGTGTATCTGACTGGGTTAGCTACGTTAGCTAGCTAGCTTCCAGCAGATCTGCAGTGACATGCTGGCTTCAGAGTTCCAGAAAAGACAGACGACTTCTAAGTTTAACTTATTGTAAAGAGAGCAAAAGATATATTTGACTTGGCCAAGGACTCGTCACGTCTTTGGGAATCACAGGCAGCAAAGCTGTAATCTGTAACCTCCGAATCCGTCAAGAGCCTCGAACATCGTGCTACAAGACATTTTATTACCCGTACATTTATGATTGGTCAAGACGAGCTGAAGAGATACCGCGGGTTAGACTTGGTTCTCTTTGGTGCGCAGACTCAGAGTCTCTTGGCAACACGATCCTCCAATCAGCATCCGGCCGGCCTGTGGAAGTCCCTCCCTGCTCTGGCGCCCTCACACTCATCACGTGTCTTCAGATATAGCGGGAAACCATAATGCTGCTTCCTCGCTCGGCGGGGGCGCGCCTCCCACACAGAGCGAAGGCCGGTGCGATGTGCTGTTCTGACCCCCTCTTGGTGTCCTCTCAGTCTCTGCACTCCACCTTGCTACTTTCGATATTGCAAGCTAAACACTTTCTCATGTGACTTTTCCCTTCGTTCCTGTCCTCCCCATCACAACTTGAGGGGGGGGGGGGGGGGGTGATTGGGTCCATGTATTCCTAAGTCACATACAATGAGCACAATAAGCAAATAGTGTAATAATAAGAATCTTGTAATGTTATATAGAAATAGACTCCACAAACATCAGAGATAAAAACATTTAGGTAAGTTTCCATCAACAGAGACCGTTTGATTGAAGGTCAGTGATTCTTTTATCTCAGATTCAGATGGTATGGCTCATGCTTTCAGTGCTCACTTCAAACAGGCTGGTCACGTGTTTGATGAGCAAAGCCATGACTCTCTAATGCTCGTACTCACAGCCCGAGTCGAGAGACGAACTCCCCTGTTTCTGATTTAGCTTCTTTCTCGGTCTCTGAAGTCTTACAGGGTTTGCACTCAATTGATCCTAAAAAGTCTGACTCGACCCGTTCTTTTTAAAAACTGCAGCTCAGATTATAGCACAACCAGTAACTGATATGTTTAACCTCTCCCTGTCCACTCACACACTGCCAGCTGTGTGGAAGAAGCTCTGGTATCGCCCCTCTTGAAAGCTGGTGATCCCACAGAGTTAAATAACTATCGTCGTATCTCAAATCTTTCTGCGTTATCAAAGATTCTTGAGTCCCTAGTTTCTACTCAGCTAAAGCTCTTTTTAAATTCACACAACATCCTTAGTCCTATGCAACCTGCATTCAGATCAAAGCACAGTGCTGTGACTGCCAGTCTGAAAGTCTTAGACGATATTAAGGCTGCTTTGGAAAAACAATCCGTTTGTGTTGCATTGTTTATTGACCTGGCCAAAGCATGTGACTCTGCAGATCACCACATTCTGTCTAATGTTATGTTGGTGTCTCGTTTCTGTCATAAGGCCATTTGCTGGTTTCAGAGTTTTCTAACCGGCCGTACTCAATGCGTCAGGCTGGGTAGTACTGTCTCTGACCCTGTCACCTTGAAGAAGGGAGTTCCACAGGGCTCTATGTTGGGGCCTTTGCTCTTTTTATTATATGTAAACAATATTTGTAATCAGATGCAATTTTCTACCTATCATATGTGCTGATGACACTCTTGTATACGCATGAGCTCCTTCTCTGGATATGGCCGTTTCCAATCTAGAATCTGACTTTATCACGCTGCAGCACTTCTTGATTCCAAACTGCTTTTGAACAGTAAGGAAACCAAAGCCATGCTTTTTGCTCCCAAGTCAGCGTCCTCTTGCCTCTCCATTGACACCCTTGATGGCGTCTCTGTTGAGTTTGTCGATACCTACAAATATCTGAGCTTTTGATTGGACAGTAATCTGAACTTCAAACACCACGTTGAAGTTCTAACTAAGAAATTGAAATTCACTCTTGGCTTCCTTTACAGACTTAAATGTTGTTTTTCAACTTCATCCCGTAAAAGGTTGGTCTCTGGCTCATTCCTGTCCCAGCTGGACTACGGTGAAACATCTATAGATGTGCCTGTCCCACTGTTTGGGCCACACCTGACCCACTCTACCTGCTGCACTGCGCTGTATATCAGATGCACCCGATAGGACTCATCATGGCACACTGCACAGCCCAACTGGATGGTCCTCACTTAGTCTGCGCAGGATGCAGCCTTGGTTTTTATTAATGTATAAAGCCATTTTAGGAAAGCTTCCTCTGCACATATCTGCCAGATTAGCTCCAGTTTGTGACACAGCCTCAGACCCAGTGCCTGGATACGGGTCCAGGAGCCTGGATACGGGTCCAGGAGCCTGGATACGGGTCCAGGTGCCTGGATACGGGTCCAGGTGCCTGGATACGGGTCCAGGTGCCTGGATACGGGTCCAGGTGCCTGCCGTGCGGACTGAGGCGGGAAAAGGAGTCTTTTTCATTATGGTCCTTGGTCTTGGAACGAGCCTCAAACTGAGGGCACTCGTCCCTATAGGATGTTTTAGATTGAAGTTGTCTGAGGTCCTCACCTCCAGCTGCTCTTGCAGTAATAAGTAGCACCTTTCTTCTGTCCTGATGCGCTCAATGTAGAGACTGCTTTTGGTCTTTTGTTTTCTTAGTTGTGTTCTCTGTATTTTATATGTCTGTGTTCTGTGTAACGCTGCTGCCTTCTTGGCCAGGTCAGCTTTGAACATGATTGAAACCAGTCAGGAGCATATTATAAAATCACCTAAAACGTATGACTAACTGTGTGTGTGTGTGTGTGTGTGTGTGTGTGTGTGTGTGTGTGTGTGTGTGTGTGTGTGTGTGCGTGCGTGTGTGTGTGTGTGTGTGTGTGTGTGTGTGTGTGTGTGTGTGTGCGTGCGTGTGTGTGTGCGTGCGTGCGTGCGTGCGTGTGTGTGTGTGTGTGTGTGTGTGTGTGCGCGTGTGTGTGTGCGTGTGTGTGTGTGCGTGTGTGTGTGTGTGTGTGTGTGCGCGTGTGTGTGCGCGTGTGTGTGTGCGTGTGTGTGTGTGCGTGTGTGTGTGTGTGTGTGTGTGCGCGTGTGTGTGTGCGTGTGCGTGTGTGTGTGTGTGTGTGCGCGTGTGTGTGTGTGTGCGTGTGCGTGTGTGTGCAGGAGGCAGCATGTGCCTATGTGATCCTCCTCATGGCAGTGTTCTGGTGTACGGAGGTTTTGCCGCTGGCGGTGACGGCACTGCTCCCGACCATCCTGTTCCCCGTGCTGGGCATCATGGAGTCCAAATACGTGAGGCACACACACACACACACACACACACACAAAACGGGAGAACAACGGAGCTGATCTTTTATATATCTGATCTGAGACCTGTAATATAAGCAGGCTCTCATGTGGTCCACCTGTGTGTCTCTGCCTAGGTGTGCATGCAGTACCTGAAGGACACCAACATGCTGTTTGTGGGGGGGCTGATGGTGGCCGTGGCCGTGGAGCACTGGAACCTCCACAAGCGCATCGCTCTGAGGGTCCTGCTGCTGGTGGGGGTCCGGCCCGCTCTGTGAGTCACACGGACTGTTTATTTTCTGTTTTATTTTGAATAGTCCGTTTCCGGTTTTACTTTGGAAGAAGTTCCCCCCCTGTCTCCTGCCTCTGTGTTCTCCCTCCTGTCTGATTGTCTTATCGGCCCAATTCCAAACCTCCCCCGACACACTACCCCTCTGTTTGTGCGTTCTCGCGGAGGGTCCGCCTCATTAAGTGCTGTTCCAAACCAACGAGTGTTGAGGGGGAGTGGGTAGGGTGTGGTTTGGCATTGGGCCTGTCTCTGTGTTCTCCCTCCTGTCTGATTGTATTCACCTGTTGCCCCCCCCCCCCCCCCCCCCCGTGTTTCACCTCCCCTCTCCAGCGGTGTCTTGTGATTACCCTGTGTATTTAGTCTTGTGTTCCTTGTCCCCCTTTATATTTACACATTTTCAAGGATTTTAAGGAACAGTTGGGAACCATGTCTTATGCCGTTGTTGTTGTTGTTGTTGTTGTTTTTGTTGTTGTTGTTGTTGTTGTGTCTAACAAACTGTCTACAGGCGGTAAACCATTAATTAGATTGGCACCATTGATAGCTAGGACCATTCTAAAAAACAACAACAATTATTTTTGTTCTTATGAAATCCGGACCCGGTTGCTCCGTCTGTATCCGGTTGTTTCCGCCCAAACTGTTTCACATTCTGACGCTCAGATTTCGCATCAGGTGTAATAGTTGTTTTCCCTCAACAGTTGGAAATGAATGCTAACGTTAGCATGTCAACCAGTGGTCATACTGGTCATACTGGTCATACTGGTTACAAAATGCCCCTTAAGAGTAGGGTTGGGTACCGAGAACCGGTTCCGGTTCGGAACCGGTTCCAACATTTCGATTCCAACGGCATCATTTAGAAATGTGAATTTCGGTTCCGCTTTTCGATTCCTGAGGAAATGTTTCTCGCCGCTCTCCGTAGCCTACTGCATGACTGCAGCGGGGCGGGACATTTCCTACAGTGTAACCTGAGACCAGGGCCGGCCCGTTGCACTGGCGTTATAGATGTTCGCCTAGGGCGCCAGATCTGTGGAGGCGCTGCGCTGCCAGCTCTGGGAGAAAATGTTTTGACCGTTGGTGCTCATCCTAATTTTCAGCCTTGATGTAACAACATTCATAATTAAGTAAATGTAACACCCTTTTCACCCCGGCTACACGTTTCATTTGCCCTGTACGATGGGCGCTGCAAGTGATTAAAATGGGGGATGTTGGCTTATCTGGCACCCGCAGCTCACAGCCAACGTGCGAGGGAGCTAGGGAGAAAGGGAGGGCGCTGTTGTTATTAGCATCTGGTGCTAGCTGCTCTGACGGATATAAGAAGAAGATGTTTCTACAATGATGTGGAGGGAGAGTCCTCTCCAGTCATACTGAGAGGCTGATAACTACAGCTCAGTGAGGTAAAGGACTCTCAGTGTTTAGATAGTTCACTTTAGTCTAAGTTATCTCAGTGGGTCTCAAACGTTTTGATCACAATTTATGTAAACACATATTTCCAAGGCACTCTTTTATAATGATTGGGATAAAACAGGTTTGAAATCATTCCAATGTAAACTATAGGACAGTAAACCAGACACATCGTTTTAAACTGGAGAGATAAAAACATATGCATAAATAAAATAGTAAAATAAGATATGAATGAACAACACAAATAAAATGCGTTACATGTAGGCTATTTGTTATTTAATTATTAAAATGTAAACCGATCTTTTTCATATGGGTGTTTAGAGTTGTACCCCCTAGATCTAGTCTCTAGTAATTCTGCGTGTGCACCAGATTGAAGCATTTTACTTCAAAATGTTCAAACATTTCTTCCCGGTATGCCTGAGAGGCAGATATGCTTGTTTTTCTCAACAAGAACTGTTTTTAAAAGTTGAACTGTTGTAGCTTCAGTGGTTCTCAGGTTACAGTTACATAGCAGTGAATATAAACAGACTGATTAATGTGAATATTACTTTAAACTAACCTGTGTAAAAGTTTCTCGAATAAATGTAATTTTTTTGGTGGAAGAAGCATGTATCATTTGTTTACCCTGCCCCTCAAAGAATCGGAATCGAGAACCGTTAAGAACCGGAATCGAAAAGTAGAATCGGAATCGGAATCGTGGAAATTCAAACGATACCCAACCCTACTTAAGAGTTTCACTGGTTCTCTGGTCTTGTTGTTGGAGCTTCGTCTCGTTTTAACGCCTCCTCCCTTCCTCTGGCAGGTTGATGCTGGGCTTCATGGGGGTGACCGCCTTCCTCTCCATGTGGATCAGCAACACGGCCACCACCGCCATGATGGTGCCCATCGTGCAGGCCGTCCTGCAGCAGCTGCACGGGAACCTGGAGCCTGAGCCGTCCAGCGAGGCCCGGAGGAAGGGGAGCGTGGAGCAGAACCAGGACCACCGGGAGAGACCGAGCCACACCCTGCTAGCTGCTGCCAGCCACAGCCTGGAGAGCGGTACGACTGACGACCGGCTGCACCCAAACACGGCAGACAATCCACAACTTTATTAATCCTACGAGGGCCAGTTGGTTTTGAGCAGCTTCTCCACCGGCAGGAGGGTGCAGCGAGGAGGCTCACAGACACGCCCTGGATGTGGGTCATTCCCACGATGAGTAGTTCACAGCATCACAACACGGGATACATAATCAAGTTGAAAAACCTGATCATGTTTATCTATGTATTGTGATGCTGTGAATACTGATGTAGAGAAACCAGCCCGTAGAGCAAGACTAACGATGACAGACCTGCGATCGTGTAGCCAAACGAAACCTCAATACTGCGTCTCCATACGTTCAGGGCGGTCTGACGGGTCAAACAGAAACAGGACGTTGACCCAGGTTTCTGTCGATCGTGCTCAGATCCAAATGACTTTGTAAACGTATAGCAAAATATCCAATGTTTTCAATTCAAGACATTTCACTTAAACACCAGACTAGGGATGTCCCGATCACCTTTTTTTGCTCCCGATCCGATTCCGATCATTTGATTTTGACAATCTGCCGATACCGATTTTTCCCGATCCGATCTTTATGTAATGCAATAAGAGAAAGAAAAGGTAACAGATAACGGCTGGTCATCCAACGCGATGAATTCAGCTATCTTGGCTGTTCTCTGTTCTGGGGCCGTTTCTCTTTCCTTTTGAAAGTCTCTGAAAGTGTCGGTTGCTTCAGTGCCGTTACCCGAGTGGCCGCTGTGTACTCGTCGTGTTGTTGTTGGTGTTTGTTTCTCAGGTAGCGTATTAGATTGGTCGTGTTGAACGTAGCTCTGTTCTTTCCACCACCTTGCAAACATTGCACTGGCTGTTACACTGCCTTCGCTTTCAGTTTCATAATACTTCCAAACTCCTGACATTTTCTCTGTCCCGAGTCACCAGCTGAACGTAGCCTCTCGTTAGCTTGCTGCTACTATTAGACGCTGCGCCCACTCTGTTGCTTTGAGAGGAATAAGCAACCAGGTCTAAACAAGCCCAAAGAAAGCAACACATGCATGATGTTGTGTAATTTTAAACCAAAGCTAAGTCCTCAGGATGACTTTAAGACGTGAACATGGTCATTTTTGTTTTGAAACATTAAATAATAAAAAAAAAAATTATCAAAAAAATCCCGATCCCCGATTTTTTTCTCCCGATCCCCGATTTTTTGAAAATCACGTGATCGGCTCCGATCCCCGACCACGTGATCGGATCGGGACATCTCTACACCAGAGCATTAACTTTAAGGAAGCACCAGAGGTCAAGTCAGGAGGTTCATCTTGTGGGAAGCGTGGATAAGAACCCGTCTCCACTTGGTGCTGCTTTGGTTCCCCGCTGGTGCAACTTAGGGAAATATATTTATCATATTGTAACTGGAGTGTTGTTGTCTGTTTGCTTCAGAAACGTATTTAGTGTTAATTCCAATGATTCTGATGTTGCTAACCTTCATAGCATTGAGTGATAACCAATCAAGGTCCCTGGGAGACCCCCGCACATATAGCGACAGGGGTGTCAAACTCAAGGCCCGGGGGCCACATTCGGCCCGCGACTTCATTTTATGTGGCCCCACAAGAGCTTGAAAAGAATATAATATGTTTATTATACGGTTACATGCTACAGAAGCATGTTGCCCATAAACTACATGTCCCACAATGCATCTCAAATATGACTTTTTTCTCAGAATTTGCCTTTTTTCTTCAAAATATGCATTTTTTCATAGAATTCCTTTTTCTCAGAATTAGATTTTTATTTCAAAATGTCACTTCTATTTCTTTTTTCTCCAGAATTTGGCTTTTCTTTTTAAATCATTTTGGGACATACGCACTGAAGAGACTTGCAATTATTTGCCCTTGACTTCTGCTTTCAGACGTAGTTAATTATGAAGTTATTACCCTATCCGATGATAATCCAATGCAGAGGCAATGATGTAATATAATACATTGTTTTATATATATGATATATTTATATATGTATTTCTATATAGTATTAAAGTTACAACCGGCCCTTTGAGTGCAACCATAATGCTGATGTGGCCCGCGATGAAATTGAGTTTGACCCCCCTGACACAGACCATGCTGTCACACCCCTGGTTGTGAAATACCAATTATCTGCAATACATGCCATTAATAACTGTACTGTAATACCTCTTACAAGATGTGTATTTGTAAATTGTGTCATTTTTTTAAACATGTTTATCTTTAATATTTTTGCATGCATGCTTCTTAGTTCATATTAAGCGTTTTTGGCTTTTTTCTTGCTATAAATGCAAAAGCCCCCTCTGTGGGACGAGTAAAGGCATTCTGATTCTGACTTGAAACACGATGGATTCCGAAGATACTGAAGTCTGACTTTGAACTTCTGAATGACTCCTCTCAGGTCTGAATGGAGCCACGTTAACACAAGGAGACGCAGAGACACCCAGCGACGTACAAGACACCCGGTCCTCTGAGGAGAAGGCTTCATCGGAGGTGGAGACGGACACACCTCCGTCACAGGGCGCCAGCACCGGGCCTGGTGAGTCCACAGGATGCCAACCAAATAATATCTGAACCGACATGTGACGGAACGGAAAACAAATCTTCGTCTTGCTTCCAAGAAACCATTGCTAGTCAGATAGGAGTTGAATGAGTGGCCTCACACCCATTGGCTGGATACTGCTTTAGACGTACCATCTTAGAAACTTCCTTTTTTGGTTTTAGGAGGGGCCGTGTTTGGACAATAGGTTGCAGCTAAAAGAGAGAAGTTGATTTTGAATTTCCTGCTAACGTTCACACTCGCTGGCTAGCTTGGTTTGCAAGACCAGCCGCCATACTTTAGGAAATAAGACCAAAGATAGCAGTAGATAGCAGTGATAAAGTTATTTTTATGAGATCACAGCGACAACACCGTCTGTTAGTGAAGAGATCGTCTCTACGAGTTGTTCTTTAATAAATGATCTGAAACTCACCTACAGCCCTTAGCAAAAAAATCTATAGAATACTATAGAAAAATCTATGGACGAATTCTATAGAAAATCTCTGTAGAATACTACAGGATTTTTGCGGACATACTATAGAAATTGCCTACGTGTTTTACTATAGATTCTGGGAAATAATCTATAGAATACTATAGTATAGAAAATATATACTGTGTAGATCGTTTTTTTGTAGAAAATAATCTATAGACTCCTATAGAAAATCCCATGGATGCTTTCTATAGAACTGTTCTGTAGATTACCATTCTGTAGAATACTATAGAATTTGTGACCTATATTCTATAGAATCTGTGGACATTTCTATAGAACTTCTTTGAAGAATACTATAGAATGTTTGCAGATATTCTATAGAATTTACCTATGGATTGTACTATAGATTCTGCAAAATAATCTATAGAAAAATCTATTGATGTTTCTATAGAATTTCTGTAGAATATACTGCAGGATATTGGCAAATATTCTATATAATTCCCCTATGAATTTTACTATAGATTCCACCAAATAATTTATAGAATCCTATAGAAAATTGCTATTGTTTTCTATAAAATTGTTCTGCAGAACTTATAACATTAATTTACGGGAATTGTCCTTAAAGGTTTTACAGAATTTTACAGATGTATCTGCTCTTTTTACAGTCAATAACCTTTAATAAAAAATGGTCAAATGACTGGCAGCAGGCTGCCAAACAAAAACCATAACATTAAAGTAAAAATACTTTTAGAGGAAACTTTCCTCTCTTTTCAAAATCCATTGTCTTAAAATGTTACATTAAAATACCTTAAATAAAGTTCTGATGAGAAAAACAGTTTTTTACATTTTCTTTTATTAGATTTGTATGATCAAACACTAAAATAAATACAGAAACTAAAGTTATACAGGGAGAATACTGTTATTTTACAGCTTTCTAACATTATCTAGGAAGATAAAAGCACTCTTGAAACTGATGCGCCGTTGGTAAATGACCCATACTAGTGTTCAACGTGTAGTAAAACATGATGATAATGAGTGCAGTGCTGCTGGAGAGCGTCTGCTGTCAGATGGAGCTGGAGGAGCTGAGCGATGAAGACGAGGAGAAGAGGAGGATGAGTAAAGGACTCCTGCTGAGTGTTTGCTACGCTGCGAGCATCGGAGGCATCGCCACGCTGACCGGCACCGGACCCAACCTGGTGCTGATGGGCCAGATGAGCCAGTACGTGACCATAACCCACCTTTAGATTGGGGGTGGCAAGTAGTGGATTACAAATACTTCATTACTCTAGTAGTACCTTTCTCTGGTATCAGTACTTTACTCCACTACTTTCTGACCACTTTTTACTTTTACATATTACATGTTGAACCCAAATACCTGTACTTTCTACTTCGTACATGTTGAACCCAAATACCTGTACTTTCTACTTCGTACATGTTGAACTCAAATACCTGTACTTTCTACTTCTCTCATGTTGAACCCAAATACCTGTACTTTCTACTTCTCACATGTTGAACTCAAATACCTGTACTTTCTACTTCTCACATGTTGAACACAAATACCTGTACTTTCTACTTCTCTCATGTTGAACTCAAATACCTGTACTTTCTACTTCTCTCATGTTGAACTCAAATACCTGTACTTCTACTTCTCTCATGTTGAACTCAAATACCTGTACTTTCTACTTCTCTCATGTTGAACCCAAATACCTGTACTTTCTACTTCTTACATGTTGAACTCAAATACCTGTACTTTCTACTTCTTACATGTTGAACCCAAATACCTGTACTTTCTACTTCTCACATGTTGAACTCAAATACCTGTACTTTCTACTTCTCACATGTTGAACTCAAATACCTGTACTTTCTACTTCTTACATGTTGAACTCAAATACCTGTACTTTCTACTTCTTACATGTTGAACACAAATACCTGTACTTTCTACTTCTCACACGTTGAACACAAATACCTGTACTTTCTACTTCTCACACGTTGAACTCAAATACTTGTACTTTCTACTTCTTACATGTTGAACTCAAATACCTGTACTTTCTACTTCTTACATGTTGAACTCAAATACCTGTACTTTCTACTTCTCTCATGTTGAACTCAAATACCTGTACTTTCTACTTCTTACATGTTGAACTCAAATACCTGTACTTTCTACTTCTTACATGTTGAACCCAAATACCTGTACTTTCTACTTCTTACATGTTGAACACAAATACCTGTACTTTCTACTTCTCACATGTTGAACTCAAATACCTGTACTTTCTACTTCTCACATGTTGAACTCAAATACCTGTACTTTCTACTTCTTACATGTTGAACTCAAATACCTGTACTTTCTACTTCTTACATGTTGAACTCAAATACCTGTACTTTCTACTTCTTACATGTGAACACAAATACCTGTACTTTCTACTTCTCACACGTTGAACTCAAATACCTGTACTTTCTACTTCTCACATGTTGAACTCAAATACCTGTACTTTCTACTTCTCACATGTTGAACACAAATACCTGTACTTTCTACTTCTTACATGTTGAACCCAAATACCTGTACTTTCTACTTCTCTCATGTTGAACTCAAATACCTGTACTTTCTACTTCTTACATGTTGAACACAAATACCTGTACTTTCTACTTCTCACATGTTGAACACAAATACCTGTACTTTCTACTTCTTACATGTTGAACCCAAATACCTGTACTTTCTACTTCTTACATGTTGAACTCAAATACCTGTACTTTCTACTTCTTACATGTTGAACACAAATACCTGTACTTTCTACTTCTTACATGTTGAACACAAATACCTGTACTTTCTACTTCTTACATGTTGAACACAAATACCTGTACTTTCTACTTCTCACATGTTGAACACAAATACCTGTACTTTCTACTTCTCACATGTTGAACACAAATACCTGTACTTTCTACTTCTTACATGTTGAACACAAATACCTGTACTTTCTACTTCTTACATGTTGAACACAAATACCTGTACTTTCTACTTCTTACACGTTGAACTCAAATACCTGTACTTTCTACTTCTTACATGTTGAACCCAAATACCTGTACTTTCTACTTCGTACATGTTGAACTCAAATACCTGTACTTTCTACTTCTTACATGTTGAACTCAAATACCTGTACTTTCTACTTCTTACACGTTGAACTCAAATACCTGTACTTTCTACTTCTTACATGTTGAACACAAAAACCTGTACTTTCTACTTCGTACATGTTGAACTCAAATACCTGTACTTTCTACTTCTCTCATGTTGAACTCAAATACCTGTACTTTCTACTTCTTACATGTTGAACACAATACCTGTACTTTCTACTTCTCACATGTTGAACACAAATACCTGTACTTTCTACTTCTCACATGTTGAACCCAAATACCTGTACTTTCTACTTCTTACATGTTGAACCCAAATACCTGTACTTTCTACTTCTTACATGTTGAACTCAAATACCTGTACTTTCTACTTCTTACATGTTGAACACAAATACCTGTACTTTCTACTTCTTACATGTTGAACACAAATACCTGTACTTTCTACTTCTTACATGTTGAACACAAATACCTGTACTTTCTACTTCTCACATGTTGAACACAAATACCTGTACTTTCTACTTCTTACATGTTGAACACAAATACCTGTACTTTATACTTCTTACATGTTGAACTCAAATACCTGTACTTTCTACTTCGTACATGTTGAACTCAAATACCTGTACTTTCTACTTCTTACATGTTGAACTCAAATACCTGTACTTTCTACTTCTTACATGTTGAACACAAATACCTGTACTTTCTACTTCTTACATGTTGAACACAAATACCTGTACTTTCTACTTCTCACATGTTGAACTCAAATACCTGTACTTTCTACTTCTCACACGTTGAACTCAAATACCTGTACTTTCTACTTCTTACATGTTGAACACAAATACCTGTACTTTCTACTTCTCACATGTTGAACTCAAATACCTGTACTTTCTACTTCTCACACGTTGAACTCAAATACCTGTACTTTCTACTTCTTACATGTTGAACCCAAATACCTGTACTTTCTACTTCTTACATGTGAACCCAAATACCTGTACTTTCTACTTCTTACATGTTGAACCCAAATACCTGTACTTTCTACTTCTCTCATGTTGAACACAAATACCTGTACTTTCTACTTCTCACATGTTGAACTCAAATACCTGAACTTTCTACTTCTTACATGTTGAACACAAATACCTGTACTTTCTACTTCTTACATGTTGAACTCAAATACCTGTACTTTCTACTTCTTACATGTTGAACACAAATACCTGTACTTTCTACTTCTTACATGTTGAACTCAAATACCTGAACTTTCTACTTCTTACATGTTGAACACAAATACCTGTACTTTCTACTTCTTATATGTTGAACTCAAATACCTGTACTTTCTACTTCTTACATGTTGAACCCAAATACCTGTACTTTCTACTTCTTATATGTTGAACTCAAATACCTGTACTTTCTACTTCTTACATGTTGAACTCAAATACCTGTACTTTCTACTTCTTACATGTTGAACTCAAATACCTGTACTTTCTACTTCTTATATGTTGAACTCAAATACCTGTACTTTCTACTTCTTATATGTTGAACTCAAATACCTGTACTTTCTACTTCTCACATGTTGAACTCAAATACCTGTACTTTCTACTTCTTACATGTTGAACCCAAATACCTGTACTTTCTACTTCTTATATGTTGAACTCAAATACCTGTACTTTCTACTTCTTACATGTTGAACTCAAATACCTGTACTTTCTACTTCTTACATGTTGAACTCAAATACCTGTACTTTCTACTTCTTATATGTTGAACTCAAATACCTGTACTTTCTACTTCTCACATGTTGAACTCAAATACCTGTACTTTCTACTTCTTACATGTTGAACACAAATACCTGTACTTTCTACTTCTCACATGTTGAACCCAAATACCTGTACTTTCTACTTCTTATATGTTGAACTCAAATACCTGTACTTTCTACTTCTCACATGTTGAACTCAAATACCTGTACTTTTCTACTTCTTACATGTTGAACCCAAATACCTGTACTTTCTACTTCTTACATGTTGAACACAAATACCTGTACTTTCTACTTCTTACATGTTGAACCCAAATACCTGTACTTTCTACTTCTTACATGTTGAATCCAAATACCTGTACTTTCTACTTCTTACATGTTGAACCCAAATACCTGTACTTTCTACTTCTCTCATGTTGAACCCCAAATACCTGTACTTTCTACTTCTTACATGTTGAACTCAAATACCTGTACTTTCTACTTCTTACATGTTGAACACAAATACCTGTACTTTCTACTTCTCTCATGTTGAACACAAATACCTGTACTTTCTACTTCTCACATGTTGAACTCAAATACCTGTACTTTCTACTTCTTACATGTTGAACTCAAATACCTGTACTTTCTACTTCTTACATGTTGAACTCAAATACCTGTACTTTCTACTTCTTACATGTTGAACCCAAATACCTGTACTTTCTACTTCTCACATGTAGAACTCAAATACCTGTACTTTCTACTTCTCACATGTAGAACTCAAATACCTGTACTTTCTACTTCTCTCATGTTGAACACAAATACCTGTACTTTCTACTTCTCTCATGTTGAACTCAAATACCTGTACTTTCTACTTCTCACATGTTGAACACAAATACCTGTACTTTCTACTTCTCACATGTAGAACTCAAATACCTGTACTTTCTACTTCTCACATGTTGAACCCAAATACCTGTACTTTCTACTTCTCTCATGTTGAACTCAAATACCTGTACTTTCTACTTCTCTCATGTTGAACTCAAATACCTGTACTTTCTACTTCTTACATGTTGAACCCAAATACCTGTACTTTCTACTTCTTACATGTTGAACACAAATACCTGTACTTTCTACTTCTCTCATGTTGAACTCAAATACCTGTACTTCCTACTTCTCTCATGTTGAACTCAAATACCTGTACTTTCTACTTCTCTCATGTTGAACACAAATACCTGTACTTTCTACTTCTCTCATGTTGAACACAAATACCTGTACTTTCTACTTCTCACATGTTGAACTCAAATACCTGTACTTTCTACTTCTTACATGTTGAACTCAAATACCTGTACTTTCTACTTCTTACATGTTGAACTCAAATACCTGTACTTTCTACTTCTTACATGTTGAACTCAAATACCTGTACTTTCTACTTCTTACATGTTGAACCCAAATACCTGTACTTTCTACTTCTCACATGTAGAACTCAAATACCTGTACTTTCTACTTCTCACATGTAGAACTCAAATACCTGTACTTTCTACTTCTCTCATGTTGAACACAAATACCTGTACTTTCTACTTCTCTCATGTTGAACTCAAATACCTGTACTTTCTACTTCTCACATGTTGAACACAAATACCTGTACTTTCTACTTCTCACATGTAGAACTCAAATACCTGTACTTTCTACTTCTCACATGTTGAACCCAAATACCTGTACTTTCTACTTCTCTCATGTTGAACTCAAATACCTGTACTTTCTACTTCTCTCATGTTGAACTCAAATACCTGTACTTTCTACTTCTTACATGTTGAACCCAAATACCTGTACTTTCTACTTCTTACATGTTGAACACAAATACCTGTACTTTCTACTTCTCTCATGTTGAACTCAAATACCTGTACTTTCTACTTCTCTCATGTTGAACTCAAATACCTGTACTTTCTACTTCTCACATGTTGAACACAAATACCTGTACTTTCTACTTCTTACATGTTGAACTCAAATACCTGTACTTTCTACTTCTTACATGTTGAACTCAAATACCTGTACTTTCTACTTCTTACATGTTGAACACAAATACCTGTACTTCCTACTTCTCACATGTTGAACTCAAATACCTGTACTTTCTACTTCTCACATGTTGAACTCAAATACCTGTACTTCCTACTTCTCACATGTTGAACTCTTACAATCTTTACTTTCTGTCTCTCCCTCGTAGACTCTTCCCTCAGAACGGAGACGTGATCAACTTTGCGTCCTGGTTCTTGTTCGCGTTCCCCACGATGCTGCTGATGCTGACGCTCGCCTGGTTCTGGCTGCAGTTCCTCTTCATCGGCTGCAAGTGAGTCGCCAGGATACGATAATACACCCATTGATCTGCAGATCGTCAACCTCTGTATTGTCTTCCCTTCAAGGTCTGGTTTGACTGTTTATAAAAGATATAGTATGAAACATCAGCCAGTTCAGAAACAGGTTTATCACCAGGCCGGTCGACACACACGAGGAATTTGACTTAGTGTTGTGGTGATAGAAAAGTATTTGAAGAAAACTATAATAACATTAAAGTATTTACATTGAATATGATTGAAAACGTAGAAATATAATTGGAACAAAATATGTGCAATAATGTGCTACTGCGTTTTAAATACCTTAAATCCAACTTATTTATACCAGTGTTTCTCTTTTTCTGCAATTTAGGGACAATAGAGCCAATTTGCACAAAATTAAACCTTATATTTGAGTAAAAAAAAAGACAAAAAGGTTGATTATTTTGACTTTAGCTTGAGGAAAAGAGTGGACGGATAATCACATACTGGGAAATGCCAAAGTTCAGTCAGAAATACAATCAAAATGTACCAATTAGAGACCAACGATGCTTCAATGGAAGTAGTGGTCATCCATTTGTCATTCAAAGAACGTATGGAACCATCCATGTTGTTTTTGTGCTGATTAGATGAAAGAACCCCGAATTCTGACATCCGAAAATAGGTCATATTCGACCCAAGCACGACTGGAACGTTAACTTCTCCGTGTTTTCCGTTCAGCCTGAGGAAGACGTGGGGTTGCGGGACGGTGCACACGGAGAAGGAGCGAGCGGCGTACGAAGTGATGCGGGAGGAGCACCGGCGTCTGGGCCCGGTGAGTTACGGAGAGCTCAACGTTCTGGGGCTGCTCATCCTGATGGTGGCGCTGTGGTTCACACGAGACCCGCGCTTCATGGACGGCTGGGCGACGCACGTCTTCAACGCCAAGGCCGAGTGAGTACCAGCAAAGTAACACACCAGTATATGTCCTGTCCTGAGATTTAGAAAGGCCGGGCGAGAGATGCAACAAAAACAGTTTGCAGATATGTTTGAGTTGTTTAAAGGTCGCCTCTAGAGAACCGCAGTGACGCGTCCTAAGACCCGCAAGTCAACTCCTTCCGGTTCCTTCGTCAAAAAGCAATGAGATTTCTCCATAGGGTTCAGGAAGATAGCTGGAAATCAGGTCTGTGGTTGAGACACGTTTAAGAGACGGATCACGTTTTGTTCAGTCGGATAATCTCCACACGTCTACTTTTATCATTTTCGAATCATAAATCTAGTCGCCAGAAGCTAAATGCTAACGTTATGCTACGAACTACAGCAGGGTCGCTGCTTCAACATCACGCAACTTCAGATCCATATTCAAACACACAGATTCTAGATGGAACGAGTTGAAGCGTTTGTTTGAACACTTTGCAGGAGGCAGGGACTGGCTTTCAAGCAGAACAGAAACTAGTGTTCACGTGTTCGCAGTGTCGTTTTTATATGTACAGAAGTGGTGGGGCACAAAAAACGTAGATGTCTATATATAAGCTTCTGCAGAGAGGTTCATGGCTGCTGAGGCTCCGACTCTTCAGGTTTACAAATATTATATTTTGACCTAAATCAAAATATAATATTATTTTCAAAAGCTTTTTTTGTCTGATGCTTCAATTAATTTTAAACAGACAGTTCAACAGAAGGATACCCAACATTTTTAATTGTATCATTTAAATAT